>NC_052532.1:190014723-190167305 GCF_016699485.2 Gallus gallus | reverse complement strand
ATATTTAGATGAGAAACCAGACTCAGCAAATCAGCACCAACACTCAGATAAGGAACCTTCTCTCCAGGCACTATCTTTATTGTTGTGCATTCAGTAATTATTACCATTGAGTATTTTTTGTTTGTTTGTTTAAATTCATAAATCTCTAAGCAGAGTGTAAGGCTATTATTATTTTTAATGACTAATATACTATCAAAACAATAAAAATCAATTTGAGGATTGAACTGACTCTCTATGTTCTACTTACATTTATAACTCCAGATCTGCAGGAGAAAAAAAAAAAAAGGCAGAGGAAAAGGATTGATAAGGAATTATTTACAGCTTTAACATTTACTGGCTTTTTACCTAAATGTAACAGTGCTTCTTATAGCTCAAACAAACAGTGCTTTGAGAAGGAATAATTACCAGATTAGTAATTGGCAAATGAATAGCCTCGTGTAAATACCAAGCCTACAGTTCTTTGCTTTTGCATCGTGAGGTCTGGTGTCCTCCTTTTCAGTCTGCTTGTCTTTGAACTGGGGTCCACAGAGGCAGGGAGGGCTGCAGGGCTGCTCTTGGTTTTGGGATTCCCTGTCCAGCAGCTTAGTGCCGTGCTGGGAACGCTTCAAACCTGCTGAATGTCACTAAGAGAAGTGGTCTCTATGAAATGTTGTTTCATCTTTGTGCGTGACAGTGTCTCCATGGCCCATGAGGATGGAGAGGCAGTGGTGGCCAACCACACAAGTGATGCGGAGATGGGCAAAGATACCGAAGATCCAACAAAAGGCACACAGACACTCTGTGGGAGCCCTGAGGAGAAGAGAGAGAAGGCTCTGCTACGGGCACGCCTGGAAGAGCAGCATCGCCTTATCTGTATCCTGAAGAAAAAAACAGATGATGCACGCAAACGCTGCAAGAGCCTGGAGCAGCTCAACATGGAACTGGAGAAACTGAGGCTAGAGGATGCTGTGAAACTAAAAACTCAGACCCAGCGGATTCAGTACTTGGAGGATTTGGCCAACAACCAAGAAAAAATGATCTACTCCAAGGATGAGCAAGAGAAACAGAACACACAGCTGAAGGAGGAAAACCAGCGCCTGCAGCAGGAGAACAAAACCCTCTTCAGCCAAGCAGCGAAGGACAACGAGGCTGAAATGCTTCAGCTTGCTGCCCAGGCCAGAGAGCTCTTGCAGCAGCTGGATACTCTACATGAGAAATGTGCCTGGGAGAGATCCAGAGCCCAGCAGCTAGAAAAAGAGCTCCTGGAAGCTCAGAGCCAGCAAGCACATGCCTGTACCTTGGAGGTTGACTCGCTAAGACAACAGCTGCAGCGCCTACAGGAGGAGCACCAACAAATGGTGGAACAGCTAGAGCATGGAGAAAGCCAGCAGAAGGCTCATGATGCTGAGCTGCAAGCCAAGCTGGAGAGGGCAAATGAGGAGAAAGAGCAGCTACTGAACCTGGCCGCAGAAAGGGGCAAAGCTCTGCAAGAAAAGCAACAGGAAATTCTGCAACTGGGGAGGAAGCTGGAGATGGCAGAAAGAGCCAAATGGAGAGCAGAGAAGCACATTGTCAAAGAAGTGGCAGCAAACTACGGTCTGAAAGTCCAAGAGCTCCAGCAAGAGCTGAAAAGCAGCCAGCAGGCATACAGCAAGCTCTCGCTGCAGTTTGATGCTTACAAAAAGCACAGTATGGATTTACTGTCCAAAGAAAAAGCACTGAATGTCAAACTCCGTCACTTTAAGGCATAATGTCAGCTTTCTGCTCGATTCTTAGCAGGCGCCTCTACTGTACCACACCACTGATTTTGTGTTCCTGTTCATGCAGCCGTCTTCTAGCAGATCTCTGTAATGTACTTACAAGCTTAAATCCTTCTGCAAGAACTGGTCTGGAGCCTTTTTTTTTTTTTTTTTTTTTTGTTACAGTTTTTCATAAGAGCTCTATACCATTAAATCCTAGCAAGGGTTGTCAAAATAGACAAACCACATCAGATCTGTAAATCTGTAACATGAAAGATTAGGGGGGGGGAACTTCAAATGTGAATTAGATTTTATTTGGCCCTAGATTTTTTTTTTCCCAGAGATTTTTCTTTCTTTCTTTCTTTTTTTTTTTAAGCCAAAAGCACTTTGTTTTCCATAATGGACAAAACCTGAAACCCATACTCTTTAATGTTTGATTCTCTCTTGAAGTTCAAGAGATGTGGGATGCTTTAGAGGCATCTCTGGAGATCCAAGAATGGAATCCAACCTTGCAATGTCTGTGGCATGAACAGTTACGATCCAGAAACTTAGTGGGTCCAAACAGTAAAATCACTGAAGCTCAAGCAAGATATTACATGTAGTTGTTCTACAGCTTTCTACAGTTCTCTTAGTCTTATTTAATGCCAGTGTTATTTATATCCCTGTTCAACTTGAAGTAACAGATTCTTTGGGTGATTTCAGTTGTTTTCAAAGTAGGTTAAGGGTTGAGGTGGTACAAAACCTAAGGGCACAGGTCTGGCAATTTCTGACCAAAATCTTTCCATTTCTTGTCAGCACCATGGGACACCAAGGCTCCCCATGCTCTCTTGCCTCTCTCCCAGCTGAGAAGGTGGTTTTTGGCTGCTGAGTTTCAGCTCCTGAAGCCTCCAACACTCACCTCACAGTGTGCCAAATGGCACCCTGCAGCTGGGCTGCAGGCAGCTGCCAGGATTGCTCTCCAAGTTCTCATGACGTGAGTATGCCGTAGAGACTGACTTTTTACACAGTCTGATGCGCTGGGATGCATTAATAAGAGTGTGGACAGCAGGTTGAGGGAGGTGGTCCTGCCCCTGTGCTCTGCCCTGGAGAGGCCACAGCTGTGTCCAGTTCTGGGCTCCACAGTTCAAACAAGACACAGGGAACTGCTGGAGAGAATGCAGCAGGGGGCACAGAGATGATCAGGGCCTGGAACATCTCTTTATGAGGAAAGGCTGAGAGCACAGGGGCTGTTCAGCCTGGGGAAGGTTGAGAGGGGATCTTATCAATGCTTATAAATACCTAAAGGAAAGATGGAGCCAGGCTCTTTTCACTGGTGCTCAGTGACAAAACGAGGGGCGCAAAGTAGGAAAGGGATGTTCCATGTGACCACGAGAAAAAACTTCTTTACTGAGTGTGGCAGAGCATTGGAACAGGCAGACAGAGATGTGGATTCTGCTTCTCTGGAGATATTCAGCACCTGCCTGTATGCTTCCCTATGCGACCTGCTGCACTGAACTGGTTTTAGCCTGGGGATGGGCTCCATGTCCCCAGAGCTCCCTTCCAACCCTACGATTCTGTGATAGGGACAGGATAAGGGGGAACTGTTTAAAACTAAATGAAAGATTTAGATTTAGGTTAGGAAGAAATTATTTACACAGAGGGTGGTGAGGCCCTGGCACTGTTGCCCAGAGAGCTGTGGGTGCCCCATCCCTAGAAGTGCTCAAGGCCAGGTTGGACGGGCTCTGGGCAGCCTGAGCTGGTGTGGGGTGCCCAGCCCAACGCAGGGGTTAGGAGTGGATGTGCCTCAAGGTCCGTCCCAACGCAGCCATTCAGGCACTGTTAAACTCCCACACACGGACCCCTCTCCTCCACAGCCCCGCTTTCCCGCGCGCGGGCGCAACCCTGAGCCATTTCCTCCCCCTCCCGCCCCGGATCCCCTCACGTCCGCCGCTTCCCGACATACACCGCGGCACCGCCGCTCCGCGCCGCTCTCCCCGGGCCCCGCGGCCGCCGCCTGTCCCCCCCCCTCCTCCTCTCTCCGCCGCCGCCGCCGCCATGCGGCACAGCCTGACCCAGCTGCTGGCGGCCTCCTCGGGCGGAGCGAGCCCTTCGGGCGCCGCGTGGCCTCTCGCCGGCTCGGGGCAGGCTCCGAGAGGGCGGGATGGCGGCGGGGAAGGGGATCCGGGCGCGGCGCGGCCTAAACAACAGCAACAGGAGAAGGAGGCGGCCGAAGGCCCGCCGGAGGTGTGGGAGCAAGAGGACTGGTTCCCCGGGCTGGAGCTGGGAGATCTGCTGGAGGCGGCCCGGCCGGAATGGGACGCGGGCGCGGAGCTGAGCGGCTGTTTCTGCGGAGAAGCGGGGCGGGGCCGCAGGCGGCGGAGCGGCGGGGCCGGCAGCAGGCTGAAGGCGGCGGCGGCGGCGCGGCTGAACCGGCTGAAGAAGAAGCAGTACGTGCTGGGGCTGGAGAGCCGCCTGCAGGGCCTGGCTGCCGAGAACCGGCAGCTGCGGGACCGCAACCGCGGCCTCAGCCGCCGCCTGCGGGAGCTGGAACGGGAGAGCGGCTACCTGCGGGCCGTGCTGGCCAACCAGAGCGCGCTGGGGCAGCTCCTGAGCCGCTTGGCCGGGACGCGGGCCGGCGGGCTGCGCCTGGGCACCAGCCTCTTCAGGGACGGCCGCCGCCAGCAGCACCAGCAGCAGCAGCAGCCCCTCCGGGCCGGCGGCGACAGCGGCGACCACGACTACGCGCTGCCCAACGCGCGGCCGCCCGGCCCCGAACAGCCGCCGGGCGCGGAGCCCGAGGAGGAGTGGGCGGCCCCCGGCGGGATCTGCCTGCACGTGGAGCGGGATCAGGTGTCGGTGGAGTTCTGCTCCATCTGCGCTCGGCGAGCGGCCGCCTCCTTCAAAACGTAGGGTCCGCTACCCGCCGCAAGTACCGGCGGGGTGCTCGCCCCTCTGGGGCCTCGCGTCGTGGTGCAGAGGAAAGAAGGAAAAAAGTAACAGCGGTGCTGGGGTGGTGCTGGGGGAGATGCGGAGGAGGGGAAGCTGTCGCCTTCGGGTGACAAACGAACGCCGAGTGACCGCATCGGCCAAAGGCCGCGTCAGCCCGGCAGCGGTGTGAGCCGAGCGGTGCGCGGTGACGAGCGCGGTGGTGACGCGGAGCTGCCGGCACGGCCCGGCTCTGCACGCGCGGAACAGACGGTGCCGACCTGAGGCGGGACGGCGTGCGCGGGTCCGCCGTGCGGCTGCCAGTAGAGATAACGCTGACCCGGCCGGGTTTGTGTCAGCCGATGCCTAGCCCGCTTATCCCGACCAGCCGAAAATGCTTGCTTAGAAAACCAAAACCTTCGTTAAGACATCGTCACCGGACGGCAAGTAGTAACGATCGGCAAAAGAAAGCATGCGTATAAAATTGTGCTGCCTCTTGGTTATACGTTACTATTAAAACCTCTCTGACAGTTTCTCTTTTAGGTGCTTGCCCTGCCAGGCTCCGTTGTGTAGGGGTTAAAGAGCAGTCGTTTCCCACCTCGCAACCTGGTAAGGATCAATATATTCCCATAATGCGGTATCAGACAGCTTGCTTTGCTTGTGCCGGTCTCGTTCATGCGGTGACTGGTCCAGGAGATGGTATCTCTGGTCCCTGCCCTGCTGTGATGTTTCTGACTCCTAACTCAGTTGTGGAAAACATCATTCTGAGTAGCTGCTTTCTTCTTTTCCTTTTCTAAATCAGTATACACACAGTAGCCGGTCAGTGAGCTGCGTTTTGAATTAAAAGTAAATGCTTTCTGCCATTTGAAATAGGAATTTTCTATTGAACTATGAGCTGATGAGCTGGAAAAGGGAAAATAATGCTAATGATTTGACATTTACAGTCTTTTGTCACAGGGGAAGTCCCAAAAGATCAAGTAAATTGCTTTTAAATGAAAAATGTGACCAGGTGGTTAAAATACAGTCCAGTATTATGGACTGTAGGATCCATAGGATCCATATCCAGGATGCATAGTCCCTTTAGAATGTCCTTTCCTGCCTTTCTTTAATTCATGATGCAGAGCTTTTCCTGTTTGAACAGAACCTGAACACTGCTTACATCTGTACAGTGGAACCTTAATGTAGAGAAATCACTTTTTTATATAGAACTCCAGTCAGAACTATGGTTGGCATCATGCAGGGTCTCAAAGTAACTCAGCACCTCTCACAATCTCTGTGCCCATGCACACTAAAATTCCTTTGTTACTTCAGAGTAGCTTTACATTTTAAAGAACCTGCACGTATATGTATGTGCTTAATTTTACTGTAGAGATGTTAATTTAGCTTACTCTTACAGTATCCAGAAATCCATAACTTCATATAGTTCAGCACAGTTTGGAAATGAGCAAATATGTGACTAATTAATTGAAAAGTTCTTCCTGACTAACTGAGATAAAAGGAAAAATGTTGATGAACAGCAGCGTGTGTTCTCTGGTAGTAGTATTTATCCCCATCACACAGGATGAGCAGGTAGTTGTGTCCTAATGTTGAGGTGGCTTTTCTGTACGTCAGCTGGGGGAAAGACGGATTGTGAAAATGATAATATATGTAAAGTGAGGTTTCACAAAGAATAGATTTCCTTAAATTGGTCTCATCTATTAACTTCTTGAAGAAAATATTCTAATTAGTGTTTTGGAAGTCTTGTTTCTTAAAGCCTTAAATTTGGTATTTAAGGCTAAGAGGAAGGGTTGTCTCCCAGCAATTGGAACTGTTGGTACTACACCTTACCAAGTGCTCCTCTTTATGAAGAATATGATTTTTTCTTTGTGAAACGTCACTGTGTGATAAAGTATATGTATATTTAGCATCCTTGTTTTTCTTTATGCTAAAGTGGATTCAGCTGTGTTGGGGCAGAAGAGACGGGACCAGCTGCTGGCCACATTTCCTGCTTTATTTTAAAAGGTAGTATAAGAAATGAGAATAAAGAGGTAACAGGGCTTTTGCTGTCTTTGTTTAAACAAACAAACAAAAGAAGGTTGAATGCTGGGATTCATTAGCTGTCATTCGAGATGTTTTTTAGAAGACAGTATCCTAACCAAGCAGGTTTTCCTCCAGTGTTTTCAGAATTCCATCTGTTCAGGGTACACTGCCAGCACAAGAGAGACTTAAAATGTGCATTACTGCGGTGGCATTGGCAGGACTGTTCCAAGGTTCAGTCTTTAACTGTGAGACCTGCTGTAGGTGGTGGGTTCTGCCAGGACCGTCTCAAGATGTGTACTGACTGATATGCAACATGGAATTAGTGAGTTAGATTGAGCCTAGGTTGAATCTGCCTGGCTCAGGCTTCACAACCATGCTTCAGTTTGAATTTTAGTGTGCATGAGGAGAAGGGAAACAATAATGCAGCAAGTATGGGTTGTCACAGTGGCATTTCTACAGTCACTTCAGTGCAGAAGTTTATCTTAAGTTAAATATGCATTATTTCGTTTTGCATCACTGCAAACCATTAGGAGTCAGGGATCTCTGTTATGATGTTGTGAAGCTGCACATCACTCCGGTCATGAAACCACCCGTGAGCTGTGTCTGAGAGTGACTGATGTTCTGGTACACACAGTGACATATACCTGCGCAAGAACAAGGTCAAGTCCAAGAAAGTAAGTGGCTGCAGGCATATCTAGTGCCTACTGAATCATATTTAAACCAAATAGAGGGGAGGAGGTTATTTGAAACTAACCAACTGTATCATCTGTATGGTGTATTATTAATGTAGCTTTTTGAAGTGGAAGCCTTGAAATGACTTTTAACTTAATACTTGAAAATATACTGTAAATGTTTCTTTGTAATTACGTGCCATCCAGATGAGAATACGATATCGTAATAAAATCAGACTTGTTGATCTTTCAGTTGATGGGCTCAAATGTTGTCTTCATCTTTTTCTTCTCACTCATACCTTGCTTTAATTGAGTGCTTCATTACACAAAATGGGAATCAGAAAGGGGAAAATTCTGCTGCGTGGGTGATCTGATGGAACACGAGATTAAATGGATCAGCGCATCCTGAAGGAAGGTTCTTGCTCATCTGTCTTTCAAGTTACTTTGGGGTAAAGAAGAAACAAAGGCATTATTCCTTGAACCAAAGATAGAACTGTTCTTCAGCAATAACTGTTTTGTATTTCACAGCTGTTTCCCTTTATTAATGTGAATATGTCTAATCAGTAAGACAGGGAGGAGTGGAGTTCTTACCTTCCATAGGCTGCCATCTCCCTCCTTGCTGTCCTTACTAGGTTCTGAAGTTTGATAAATAGTCAATAACATGCTGTTAAGCAATAATGTTCCATCGTACTGTTATTTGTATGTTCAACACTAGGGTGAATGAAGTGTTAAAGTGTTCTGAAGGGACAGCATTTATAAAGCTCCAGAGTGAGCCATATGCTGCTGTGGCCTTTGATTTCTATTACTCTTAGATGCGTTATTTGTAAAGAGCACATAAAAGAAATGTGCTGGCTTTCAGTGCTGAACTGCCCAACTATGCTAAATTTTCCAGTATTTCTTCACCCCAAGGTCACCTGGAGCCTATTTAGAGTTCAGTAAGAAGCAATTTCATTCTTGGTTCTTTGGTAGTCTTTTACAGACAGCACATGAACTTTTCTGAAGAGCTTAGCAGCATCTGGAGGAACACCTAACTGCCCACAGACCTCTGTTCTCAAAAGCTAGCAAAGAGTTTCTCTGTGAGAATCAACAAAATTCCATTTGTAGCATTATATTTCTAAGTGTTTCAAGGATTTATTAGTTGTAGTAGATACTCAAATGGGTTGTGTTTAAAGAACACCCTGTGTAAAGCTGCACCATGGCAGTAGTGGAGTCTGCGTTTTTTCATCCAATTAATATGGGATATAGAGAGCTGGAGAAATAACACTGCCTCTGCTTACTGGCAGGAAGGTGCCAGGAGCAGGACTTGATGCAGGGGGATGTGGAATAAATGTAACACTGAGATTTGCCCTCCAAAATGAAAAACATACAAGATAAACACTAGAAAAGCACTGATTTTATCTTCACTTTTCTCTATAGCCAGTCCCTTAGCATCGTTCTGGTAGAGTTCAGCCTTAGACTTAAACTAATCACAAGTCTATCAGTACAGGCTATATATCATATGATGTGTAGTCTGTGACTGCCTCATTGCAGCTATGAAGGTAGCAGAAGGCATACAGATCAGACCCCAAGGAGTGTTGTTTTTCTACTGTTATACAGAATGCTCTCTACCTTCCATCCTAAAAGAGAATAGAAAACAGTTTGTCTTCGCTGAATCATTAAAAAACACAGCGTGCATTTTGATTAGTTGGAGAGTAATTACCACGTGAATTGATAGCAAAATAAAAACAGTGCGTGGGATGGAAGGAGGTTTTGAATACCACCCATAGTGTGAAGGTCTGCTGTCACTGTCAGCTAGATCTGGGTAAACGCTCAAGTAACCTCTGAACCATTCCTTTTCTTCTTAAAGACACTATTGCAAAGTAATAGCTTGAAATATTATTGTTCTTTTTTTTTGTTTTTATCACAGGTAAGTGGTTCTGTGAGTTAAAGTCTGATGATACAACTCCTGGAAATACCATCGTTCACTGCCTAGTAAAATATTTGTGAGAATCTCTAAAGTGGAGGATGATGAAGGTAAGGCTGGCCAAAACGTCCCCTTAGATGCAGGTCAGTGTGAGAACACAGGAATACTTCAGGCTAACGCAAAGTTGGCTTAGTTTTGCTAATAGCTGTTGCAGCTGTAGTGTCATTTTGCTGCTCTGCCTGTACAAATAAGGCCCCTGCTCCTGGTTATAGAGAAATAATAGCGTGGTAGCATGATTTTATAGCATGATTTTCCTGCAATAACAAGGCTGTAGATAAACATGAAACTAAAGGTACATTATTCATCAGTGTCAAACCTTGAATTTTTAGGAGAACCAATTAGGGGTCTTAATGCTGAATTCTTTATTTAATATATAAATCACTGTTTGCATCTCTGGGGATAGTAGAATTTAAAGAAAATGTATGTAGCTGCTGATCGGTAATATAGGTTTTGTAATGAAGACCATGCAGCACACTGAAATGATTGCTTTTGTAGAAAATCCCATTGTCTTCACCCAAAAAGATGTTAATACTGGTTCCAATACAGACTCTTGAAGAGCACTGCTTGCTGCTGGTCTCCTGTTGGACATCAAGCCTCTATAACATAGAGCTGTCAGGGTGAACACAGCCCTGACTCACAAAGCAGTCTGAACCACTAATTTCTAACTTGAGGATGCTGAGATAACACAGCAACAGCACTGGCCCTTTGAGGCCTCTCAAAATAGTTCATTGCTTCAGGAGAAGACCAATTTCAAGGTAAACTGGTTGGAAGACAGTTTGTTCCAATTAGGCTTTTTTTTGATCCCAGTGTAAATGCATGTTCTGGGAACTCTCTGACACGAGTATCACTCCTGACTGCTCTGTGATCATGGTGTTCCCTGCAGTTTATAGCTGTACCAGGTAACAGCCCAAACAAAATCTGTGACAGGAATTCTACTTTAGTGAAGTTCAGGGAGGAAAGTACTCAGATTTTGAGGAATCTCAAGAACAAAACCTTGCCTGATTTGTTTTTAAATATCAACATTATTTGCATTATTGTAATCTTATTTTTTCAATAAACTTACTTGCACATCTTCTGTAAAATGTAGAATCATCACCTTAGAGCGAAACCTTAAGCATGCAATAAAAAAAAATGACTTCTTTTTCCCCATTTCCAAAGAAAAACACTTCTTTTTATAGAGATACTATCAAGGTATATATTCTGTGCCAGGCAGGACGAAGAACTTAACATTCAAGTTCAGGGTTGAAAAGAATGTCAGCACACAGTCTTAACCTTGTTTTCTATTAGAAGAAGGATGCAAGCACCAGCTTCTTTGTTTATTATTACAGTTTCTTATTCATGGCAACTGGAAAGTTGTTCAACTTCAGGCTTGTAACTCTTCAGGATCCCTGCTGGGCTTCATCTGCTCCAGTACTTTGACATATATTCCATGATGTTTAGTGGCAAGAAAAACTCCAGTCAAAACCTGTATGAGCACACCAAATCTCATCTTTCTAAAGACAGGCTGAGAAACTGAGAGCCAGAAGCGTAATAAGTTCTCTTTCCCTGGCAAGGGAGATGAAGAATACCTAAAAAACATAAACAGTGGTAGAAACTTACTTTTTTATTTTCCCCCATCCAATTTAAGCATCAGTATTTAAAGTCAGTAAAAATACGTTGGGTAGATACTTATTCTCACCCTCCTCTCCTAAGTTAAGTTCACCTGGTGGTGCTGGAATACTGAGTTCTCCCTTTGGTTAAATGCTGTAGAATCACACCTGCCAGGGAGTTTTGGTACTGGGCACTTCTCACTGTCAGCAACATTTAGCTACCCAGCCAAACACCACTAAGAAATGTTCACTGCTTTGTGGGATGGGAGCCTCAATTTAACACGCATACCTCTTAGGAACTTTTCCCTGTAATTGGATGACTGGTACAGATCACCTTCCACACAGTAAAAGCCTCCAGGAGGATACTGTGTGCATAGACTGAAAATTCACACCATTTAAACTGAGAGCTGGAAATATAACCAAATTCAACTCACAGCAGATTGATGAGACATACCTGGCTGCAAGGCTTCCATTCACAGGGACAGCCATGAAAATAGGGTAGAGACTACCCACAACAGCACCTATTAATCCTCCTCTGACCACAGCACAGACTTGGCAGTCCAGCTCACCTGCAGGACAAGCAAAGCATTTCATTGTCAATATTCACATAGCTCTATCATATTAACTTGTAAGCTGCATGCAACACAGAAACAGGCACTGCAGAAATGGCCAAGCTGTAAAGGTATGCAGGATTTTAATTTTTTTTTTTCCCCCTTCCTAAAAAGACCTTTTGTAAAATAAAACAACTCTCATTCCAGCTGTGATGGTTAAACAGTGGGTGCTAAGCACCAACAGCACTGCTCTGGCACTCCCCGCTCAGGACAGAGGGAGAAAATATGATGGAAAGAATGCTCACAGAGTGATAAGGACTGGGAGTTCATTCATCACGTACCATCACAGGCAGAACAGACTCAGCATAAGGGAGATTAATGTAGCAGTGAGCAGTAAGTTAACAAACTAGAGCATTGAGAACCAAAAGTAAATTAAACATGTCCCATAGGTGACAGCTCCTGCCTGGGGCTGCTCCTGTAGGGGCTCTCCATGGGCTATGCCTCCTTCAGGCTCATCTCTTGCTGCACTGTGGGCTCCTCCATGGCTGCAAGAGGAGAGCTGCTCTGCATGGTATCCACGGGCTGCAGGGAACAGCCTGCTCCAGCAGCCTCTCCTGGGCTGTAGGGAACAGCTTCTCCGTGCCTGGAAAACCTCTACACTGACTTTTGGGGCTGCAGGGCTGTTTCTCTCCTATTTCTCACTCCTCTCTCCCAGCTGCTGTTGTACAGATTTTCCCTCCCTTCAATCCACGCTCCCAGAGGTGCACCCAGTGTTGCTCATGGCTCAGCTCTGCCCAGCAGCAGGTCCCTGTGGGAGCTGCTCTGCCACTCCTGCAGCCCCCATTACCAAAACCTTGCCACATAAGCCCAATACACTAACCTGCAGAGAATTTATCACTCTAAAATTGACCTTCAAATGAAATGTTACAGATAGTGGAATCCAAACTGCTTTGTTGCAGTTTAAATGCCGATTTCACATGAGAGTAAAGTACTAAAAATCAGGGAGGTCTAACAGGAAAGAATTATGTACATGTGAAAATACACATACCTCTCTCTCCCACTCACAACCTGAACAGCTCACTGCTGCCCAACATACTGCATAATCTGTTTCTGAGACCCTGCTTTACCAATTAAGGTTTTCAAGATATGCAGAGTGAACGCTGGATGAGCTGTTCCTATGTGCACAGAAAGCAAAGGCTTTTTGATAACAACAAATTACATTTTACCTGAAAATAGAGGCTCACGCAGGAAAGCATCATAAACTGCCACTGTTGAAATAAATGGAATAACAGCCATTGGCAAAGCAGATATTATGGCAGCCTTTCTGATATTTAGGATCTTCCTGAAGAAATTATTTGCTGTTAAGCCACATAAGCTTGCATTTCCTGCAAGGAAGTATGATCCATGATTACAAAGGTTCCTGTAAGAAAATAATAATAATAAAAAAAAGTCTCTTTAGACAATGAGAAATGTAAAATTGCTTTGTTTATTCAGTGCTACAGTTCATTTCTGAGTGAAATGCATTCCTTATCATTATGCCTGCCACTGTCAGTTGATGAGCGAAAATAATGCTTTGTTTGGGTTTCCACAAACCTAAACTTTCCAAGAATAATAACTATTGCCAGGCAAAGCAATTAATGGGAAGGCAGTTCAGTTCTGAGGGTGTGCCAATAACGTTATGTTAAAAGTGTATTTTTCAGTGTATCAAAAGTTGCATTTACTGTTGAAAGCCACGAAGATAATCAAATGCTTCACCAATCACAAAACGTATGCTAGGGCAAATGTCATACTTATTTGCACAGTTATCAAATGTAACAATCTCTAAAGCTTTAGCAGTCCGATACGTTATTTTAAAAATGCACCTACTTAAAACTCTTCCACATTAAAATGGTCCAGAGGAGGGCCATGAAGATGATCAGAGGGCTGGAGCACCTCTCCTATGAAGAAAGGTTGAGGGAACTGGCCTTGTTTAGCTTGGAGAAGAGAAGGCTCTGGGGAGACCTCATTGTGGCCTTCCAGTACTTGAAGGGAGTGTATAAACAGGAGGAGGAACGGCTGTTTATGAGGGTGGATAGTGATAGGACAAGGGGGAATGGTTTTAAACTGAGACAGGGGAGGTTTAGGTTAGATATTAGGAGGAAGTTTTTCCACACAGAGGGTGATGAAGCACTGGAACAGGTTGCCCAAGGAGGCTGTGGATGCCCCATCCCTGGAGGCATTCAAGGCCAGGCTGGATGTGGCTCTGGGCAGCCTGGTCTGGTGGTTGGTGCCTTTGCACATAGCAGGGGGGTTGAAACTAGATGATCATTGTGGTTCTTTTCAACCCAGGCCATTCTATGATTCTATGATTAATGCTTAGAGTAACACTGAGCACCCATAAACCATATAAAACATCAGTAGATTTAAGTGCTGATTCTGCAAAGCTTTAAAGTAAAAGTATCTGACAATCAATGACACCAATTATTTCAATTTTGAATAGGACAGTACTTTCACTGTTGGTACATATCAGATTTTCAAACATGGATATATGCTACTCACAATTCAGTTACGATGTTACGCAGCACAGCAACCTACCTGGTCAAATATTGCTCCTGCTCTTATTTAGGAGTTATGGTGCATTTCTTTGTTTGCTTTAAGAAATGGGCCTACTTGCTTTCCAGATCACCATTCTCACAGTTCTGGATGTCATTTACAGACTGTCTCCAGAGCACAGTTTCTAAGAACCAGCTGTTCTATTGCTCCATTTACAACCACAGGTAGTGAAATGCATGCGAGCATATACACACATGCAGAGCACGGAGATTAAAATTTACCAGTGTGTTTGAGAATCTGATTAGAGCACAACAGCATACAAAGGAGGAACAGAATCTCATCAGTCTTACTGATGTACAGAATAGCTGCACAGCACAAAAGGAGAGAAAGGAAGGACTGAGGAATTGTTTCTGTATGGTTTTATACCAACTCTCTATTGTTAAAAACACAATCTTTGGTGAACATGATCTACCAGTTTGGCTGCAGCACAATTCCAGCTGTCAGTGATCCACCTAGTAGGGTATGCCAACTTCAAGGCCTGCTAAGGCAACTTCAAATGAGGGTGCAGGCCCCCTCAACAGAGCTGTATCAGGGGACGGTTAGGCTGGGCGTTAGGATAAGGCCCTACACCAGAGGACAGTTGGCATTGAGCAGGCTGCCCAGGACAGTGGACACAGTTCTGAGCTGTTGGAGCTCAAGGAGCATTTAGATAATGCACTCAGGCATGGAGTTTGGGTTTTGAGTGGTCCTGTGTGGAACCAGGGCTTGGACTCAATGTGTCCTCTGTAACTTGAGACATCCTGCAAGCATTGACAGCTATTTCTTTCCAAGGCCCAGCTATCTCTAGGTACTGCAGTTTCTATCAAGAGTTACTTACATTCCACTTAGTTCCCAGTTCTGGGGAAGGAGACGCGTTTGAAGCTGTGTACAAGCACAGCAAATCCTACACAGAGCTACAACACTGTAATATGAGGGATAAAGCCATGGTGTTATCTTCTCTGTCCTGGGTGAGGAGACCCCGTGTTACTAGCTGTAGTTTGCTTGGTCAGCAATTTAGTCCCGTTAGTTTAAAACTAATAATTGCAAAAGCTTCTTGTTACTTTGAATTATTCAGACAAGATGTATGCAAGATACCTATGTGTCAACCAGCTCAGGTCCGGTCTGACTTTGCAATGAAATACATTATAAAACACCGGTGTCTGTGAGGTCCAGAGGCTGTTCAGCTATTTTTGTGCTGCACAATGCCCTTGCTGATGAGCTTAGCATATGGCTCTGGTCAATTTGTAAGCACCACCTGGCTACCTCAGCCTCACCTTCCTGAAACAGGGAGCAGCACAGAATGAAGTGCAGAAAGCAGCAGCGTGATGCTCACTCCGTTCTGGCCCCAGGCCAGCCCTGCTCAATGCATGACAACTCCAGCAGAACCACATGGGTATCTGCCTTATGCTCTCCAGCATTTCAGTTTCCTAGAAAATGCATGACTGCATGAAGGCTCAGAGCCAGTCGGGGCTAATCAGCCATCTCAGAACCTTAAGCACTGGGGAGTGCATGCCAGAAACCAACAGAACAGGATCACTGAGACGTAACCATACTTGAGGAATACAAAACAAGTTTTCTCTTCTAGACAATAAGAAGCTTCTCTGCAAGTATTTCTGTAACTGCGAGGAAGGTTTGCAATACAAAAGAAAGCAGGGAGAGAACAGTCTCCAAAAGACTTTCAATGTTTGATACAGTTCATTCATTTCACCAGCACTTACTGATCTGATTTAGGAAGCTCATTCAACAACTTGTGTATGATTTCCATCCGCTTCACTCTTTCCAAATATAGCGTTCGCTGTGGAGAATCTAGCTCAAGAAATTCTCTTCCTGTCATTTTGAAGTCCTGGATCATAAGGAAGAAACAAAGGAATGTAATCAAAGTTACACACCCCCAGTATGCATCAAACAAACATTTACATTCCTCTGCACTGTGCAATCAGAAACGCATTTCCTATTCTTTGTGGCAGCTATCAGATGTAAAATGTGCAATCCAGCTCCAGAAGTCTATGATATTTTTGACTGTGTGAACCCTACTGAACTGCTTTCTTTAGCAGAGGGTGTTAAAGGTGGGGTTTGACAATGGCTTTGAGCCAACTTAAGTGCTCGCTCTGATCACCCCCCCCTCCAGGCACCAGCTCCACAGCATCACCAGCCCTAGGGGCCAGGCAGCAGCTTGCTGAACTCACACAGATAGAAACCACCTTGGAGGCAATGATGGATGACAGCGAATGGCCTTAAGTTACACCAGGAGAGGTTCAGCTTGGATATTAGGAGAAGTTTCTTCTCAGAAAGAGTGGTGAGGCATTGGAACAGACTGCTCAGGGAGGGGGTAGAGTCACCACCCCTGGAGGTGTTCAGGAAACATGGAGATGCGGCACTGAGGGACATGGTCAGTGGGCATGGTGGGGATGGGCTGGATATATATATAACCATATTGTATAAAGGTTTAAATTAATCATAAGGATATCTACTCTCTGCTTTTACATGCCATCACTAATGGCTTTTTTTATCGGTGCTCCTAGCCAGAGACATGTATCAAGTCAGAAAGCGTGAAGTTTTTGGTTAGGTATAGTATGTAGTGATTTAAATGCTTTTTTAAGGTATTTTAAGGAATTACCCAAACTTAAGTTGTTTAGTTATAAGTGGCTTAAGTTTATTTTCTAATTTGAAAGCTACTTCCTAAAGTCCAACTACAAGACTGTATCTTATCAATGCTTATAAATACCTGAAGTGTGGGAGTCAAGGGATGGGGCCAGGCTCTTTTCAGTGGTGCCCAGCAACAGGACAAAGGGCAACGAGCACAAACTGGAACACAGGAAGTTCCATATGAAGATGAAGAACTCTGTTACTGTGAGGGTGACAGAGTGCTGGAACAGCTGCCCAGAGAGGCTGTGGAGAGATTCAAGGCCTGTCTGGATGCCATCCTGTGCAATCAACTGCAGGGCACCTGCTTTAGCAGCGGGTTGAACTCGATGACCTCCAAAGGTCCCTTCCAACCCCTACGATTCTGTGATTCACCTCAGACTGGGATACAGAAGTGGGGAACGCAGTGACAAAAGAGCAGTGCTCACCTGGGGTCAGCAGGACCAGCACAAGGTTTGAACTCTTTTCTTTCTGGGGAGTTTGGGTGGACACCCAGACCTGTTTGTGTGGTAAATCGCACACATAAGAGGAAACATTGTGTTACTGACCAATAAGTGCCCCCAGGTACTCTCACTGCCCACTCCCCTCCGAGGGGCTCCCAGCAGCCCAACTACCCACTGCCTTCCCCTCTCCGCACCTTGGGTGTCCTCAAACCCCCAGGCCTGACTCCGGGCCAAGCCCCAGAACTTCACACTCAACCGCAGCCCGGCCCCGGAGGGTCCCCAAAGTACCACCAAAGCCGCCGAGCTCCTTCCCCACGACCATGCGCTGCCCGAGTCCGCCCGCCCGATCTCACCGCGGCGCTCCCGCCGCCAGGCCTCGTCCTTACACCGTAACCCCTCCCACCTCCACTACCCCCCTATGGGCGCCACCATCTTGCTCGCGATCACGTGCGCGGCGGCTTCAAGAGGCCGCCTCTGATTGGGCGTCCCCCGGCGGCGCAGCACGATGGCACGCGATTGGCTGCTTCTCGTGGCGGGTGGGGGTCAGCGGCCGGGCCCGGTGCGCGTTGCTAGGGGCGGCGGATGGCGGCAGCGGTGGCGGCGGCTCCTCCATGGAGACGGGGCTGAGCGGGATCCGGCAGCCGGCGGCCCAGACGCGGGGACTCCCCCTAGTGGAGCGCGGAGCTTTCCATGGGGGGAGGTCCAGTTCTCGGGGTAACCCGCTGACCCCCTACCCTCCCCCGGCCCCAGCACCATCGCGGGGCGCTGCCTGCGGCCGCCTCCCCTCAGGCCCTGCACCCTCTCCCGACCCCTCCTCAGCCCCCGCCCGCTTCCCTTCTCCTTCCTCCTCCACTTCATACTCCGCTGCCCGTCCCCGTCCAACCCTGCCTGCATCCTTGCTCCATCCCCTCAGCCCTGGCCGTGGTCCCCTGCGATCTGAGGGAAATTGTCTTCTTCCTTACACGCAGCCCTGCACCTCCGCTTCTCCCCTATCCACCCCAGCCCTCTCCGCTCCAAAAAGCGCCAGGCAGTCCCTTTCAGAGCTGGAGAAGCGAGGGGGAGGGAAGGCGGGATAGGCAGATCTCTGGTGATGTTCACCCCCCTTCACACGTTCAGTTTCCATATCCTAAAGAAGAGACGCGAAGCCAAAGCCCTCTGCATGCATCCCGTCTCCCTGTGCAGGGAAGGAGAGCTCTCAGAGCCTGCCCACCTATTTCATAGCTTTTCCCTAACGAAATAGATGAGGAAAATCTATCCCTGTTCTGTGTCTCTCTTTTTGTTTTTCCAGAAAAAAGGAGAGAGGGAGAGAGAGAGAGAGGCTCACGTCGATGCCAACCAGCTGCGCTTCTGAGTGGGAAACTCTGGACTGATCTAATGGCTGGCTCTTTCTTTCAGTGATACTTCATTATCTCTGAAAATGAACCTTTTGTGAAGCTCTTCTCCTAATTCTCCTTATCCCACTTTGATGAGGCGGCTGCTGTGCGAGGGAAGAAATGGCACGAAGTAAATGACTCCGGTACAAAGCGATCTGCTTTGCCAAAGTGCCCAGTGAGCAGCACTGTCACTTTAATAATTCCAGGTCAAGGGATTTGCTTTCCTCCTTTTCAATCCTCTCTTTTAATACATGGGAGGATCAGAGGGACGTTAAAGACCGTAAGGCTGGGTGGCTTGCAGATAATAAAAATGAAAGTGACTGGCCGGTGATCTCTGTTGGGTAAGAGGGTGATATTGGAAGGCTGTTGTCTGGTGAGGAAAAAGGGACCTTTTCAGTCTGCTGTGTAATGGATACATAGCTAGCAAAATCCGTTCAAGAATTGAAAGAAGTTTAAAGAGTCACTTTGGATTGCTTTTTGTCTTGCTCCTTATTTGGATTATTTGGGAGTTTTTGTCCTGCAAATAATGTGTTCTTGAACATGTACAGGTGGAGCGTTAAGACAGCTGCCTAGAGATGGACTGTGCCTTAATTGTATTACTTAAAATCTTTTAATTTTCAATCTTTGCTGCCGGAAGAGGAGTTACAATAGGGTTTTTGTATTGTCAAGGAACATTTTCTCTTGTATTTTTATAGAATCAAATATATTTTAAAGAAATTGAAAGCATCTCTTAAACATCCGAAAAGCTTCCCCCCCCCTTTTTTTTTCTTATTTGTGGGAAACATCGGAAATCCAATACAAGAAAAAACAGCAAGTATTGCTGGAAATGAAGACTGAAGCTGCATTTCCTAACTGAACTGTAAAAGTGTTTTGCACTAGATAGCCAGTTCCTGACCTCGCAGTGCTCCATCGTTAATACCTGTAAATAAGTGCTTGCAACCAGATTCAGAAGTAGGAAGAAGAATGCCAGTCAAGAAGAAAGGTGGGCTATGAAGCTTCCTATCTCATTTTGCATCTCCATTGTGTTAGATTGTTGATTTCTGCTACTTATAATTCGAAATTAAAAGATCTTTGCTGAGGGATTGAAATTGTTTTTCTTCTGCGCTGAAAATGGGAGGAAAATCTGTGCACTTACAGTAGGAATGTTTAAATGTCATGGTTTTAAATGTGCCCTGTCAAATCTGGTCTTAAGTTTATATTTTGTAAGTATGAGCTCTCAGAGATCTTGAACAGGCACCAAGGGGAGAGCTTGGTGTTGTGAGAAGCCTCTCTTACAAACACTAATGACTTTTCAAATCATGACTATTCTCTATTCTTAACGTGTTTGGCGGGTAAAGATCAGCCATCAGTAGCAGGGTAAGCAAATAACTGAACAAAATTTCAGTGCTATTTTTAAATAAAAGTTCCAAAGTTGTGTTTTGAAGAAGATTTGAACTTGTTTTTTTTTTTTTTTTTTAATTAATTTTGATTTGCATTCCTTAATCTAATATAAAAGTAATATATCTATGACTGTAGTATGTTGTAAAGTCTGTGATCAGAGCAAGTATAAAGCAGCTTTGAAAAATGTGGTTTCCAGTGTTCAGACAAGAACTGGGGCAAATTCGTACACTGAAAGCACTTGTAGACCTTGGGTTGTGTTTGGTTCCCTGCAAATGTGGTACCTGTTTAAAGTTTCAGAAGATGCCAGTAGGATAAATGACAAGTGAGCCTTTCCTATGCAGCTCAGCTCTCCAGCTGTCCTCGGAGTTGATACATCCCTGGGTCTAAAACAAAAGTGTGGGGGAACAAAAAGTGAACATTTGACATCAGGAAAGGGGATGTAGGTAATGTGATTTCTCATTAATTTCCTTATAAGTAATATGCCCTCAGTATTAGTTATGAGTTAACTTTTACTGTGTAAATAGTAATAAAAACACACGATTGCTGGCAGTATTTTCAAACTAATAACAATGAATGAGATGTTGTGTTTCTGTTTTAATAGATGACAGTGCAGAAACAAATTTTCAAACCTGAATGGATCATTGTCATTCATGAATTACTTAGAATTGTATGTAGTAATGATGGGAATGTATATGGAGGAGTATCACTCTTAATTCATACTGCTGTGTTTCAAACACGTCACCCTAATGTACCGTGAGGGCTTCCCTACTATACATGTTTACAGATGGAGAAGTATGACTGCCTTCTTGGTTATTATGTTAACTTTGAAATAGATGATTGGCACTGAGGATATCTCTGTGCCAGATGTTTTGCTGCATTTCAGTTTCAGAATAGTTGCTGCAGTATTCTGGGGGGTGAAATCATAGGGGCTCTTTTATGCAGGAGATTAGATTGGTAATCTAATCTGTCCTTAAAAATCAGTGCATTTCTTATTTGTTTCTAGACAGTCTGTTTCATTCTGAATGGACATCAAGGCTTTCATTTTCCCTTCTGACATAGAATCACAGGATGGCTTGTGTTGGAAGGGACCTCAAAGACCATCTAGTTCCAAGCCCCTGCCCAGTGAGAATACATGCTTTGACAGCTTTTAAATACAATCTCGAGAGACACAAACGGCCTCTGAAAGACTTTGTATCATTACATAGAATCATAGAATGGCCTGGGTTGAAAAGGACCATAGAGATCATCTAGTTTCACCCCCCCCCTGCTGTGTGCAGGGTCGCCAACCACCACACCAGGCTGCCCAGAGCCACATCCAGCCTGGCCTTGAATGCCTCCAGGGATGGGGCATCCACAGCCTCCTTGGGCAACCTGTTCCAGTGCCTCACCACCCTCTGTGTGGAAAAACTTCCTCCTAATATCTAACCTAAACCTCCCCTGTCTCAGTTTAAAACCATTCCCTCTTGTCCTATCACTGTCAGCGTACTGAAGTTGCCAGTGTGAATGTATTTGAGTATTACAAATGTATTTAAGCGTGCAGGATTACAAATATTAGTGAATCAGCAGCTTTACTGTTACCTTGCGTGACATAATTTATGGCATTTTTTGGCAAAAATTAAGTCTAAGTCCATGCAATAGACTTTCCAAATGTAATTAAAAGCTTTCTGACAACTTGAAGCACGCTATCATTTGGAAAAAAAAAACAACAAAAAACAAAACAAAAACCCAACTATCTGCTTTTCTTACAAGTAGTCCATACTATTCCTACGGCCAAAGGAGGCTGAGAGTGTTTTCCCTCTGTTTGCTGTTCCTATTTGTTTGCTTTATGCTTTTGCCAGTACTTTGTGTCCAACTTGTTTCCGCCATCTGCTGATGATTTATTTTCCCTTTCTGGCCATAAGTATTTGGGAGCTCACGTTCTGTCTTCCTCTCCCATGCCATCTGTAGAAATCTCAGTGGGACACGTACTTCTAGGCTATGCAAAATCATGCACTGCAATAGCAGCAGTAAGAACAGGATCATCCCTCTGCGTTTCAGAACTTCTCAATGTGGTGCTATTTTGAATTTGATCAAAACATTCTCCTAAAATTGGTAGCCCTGGCCTGTCTAGGCAGGAAAAATAGTTTAATTGTAACAAAACTTATAAGTTAGAGGAAGCTCTGATTTGTTATGTATGTGGAGAAAAGGGCTTGCTGATGATTCTGATCATGTTGGTGTCGATTTGTGATTGCCCTTGCCTGATGTGCTGGAGTGACACGATTTTCTCTTCTCAGCTTATTCTGAAGGGAAACAGGGCTCTGTGTTCCTCACTGGCCGAGTTGGCATGCTTGCTGCCAACCTCAGGGGAAAAAATAGGAAGAAGAAACAAGTCTGGAAAGGGAGAGTGAAGTACCCTAGGGGTGTGGAATGTGCTCCCTCTAGATAAGGGATGAGATGTTGTAGGGATACGTGTGCTGCTGTTAGTGATTCAAGCAGTGGCTGTCCTCTTTAGCTTTACTGTTTACATCGTTTGATGTAAAATTTTAAGTGTCAAACTCAACAGTTGATTTTACCCGCAAAATTATTTGTCGCACAGCGCCATTTGGAGACAGTGTGGGATGAACAAATTTGAGAATTAAATGGATTCATTATTTTCTCTTAATTTTCTCTTAATTTGTACTCTTACTTTCACAAATTAACTCGTGTATGTTTAAATACAGCTGCTCATTAAAAACTTATGGAACTTCTTGAGGAAAGCTTTGCTTCAAAATGAAGTAGTACTGACATCCGGAAGAATCTTATTAAGCCAAGATAGCTTTTCATATGGTTTTTACATTTTTCTTCCCTCTCCCTCCCAGAGTTACTTGGCCCTTTTGATTTTTTGTTAACTCTAAGGCAATTTATTTAGACTTGTGAGTGCATGAATGTTGGTTTCATGCACAAAATACTGAATATTGTAAAATGTTACTGCAACTTGTTCACATCTTTCACAGCGACAGAAGAAGTAAAGTAGATCCATGCTCCGCTTTAGAGAGACAAGATTCCAGTCTTGAACCCTGCTTACAATTGACACAGATGTGGCAGAGACCCCCACATAGATTCATTAGGGTTGGAAAACACCTCTAAGATCACCTAATCCAACCATTAACCTATCCCCACCATGGCCACTAACCATGTTCCTCAGTGCCACATCTCTGAAAGAATAGGCAGGCATTGGCACAGGCTGCCCAGGGAGGTGGTTGGGTCACCATCCCTGGAGGTGTTCAAGATATGTTTAGGTGTTGTACTGAGGGACATGGCTTAGTGGGGAAATGGTGGTGGTGGGTGAATGGTTTGGCAGGATGATCCTGGAGGTCTTTCCCAGCCTTGGTGATTCTATGTTTCTGTCTCCGTAGCTCTTCAACACTTCCATGGCTGGTGACTCCACCACCTCCCTGGGCAGCCTATGCCAATGCCTCACCACTCTTCCTGAGAAGAATTTTTTCCTAGCATCCAAGCTGAACCTCCCCTGGATCAATGTAGGGCCATTACCTGTCCTCCTATCGCTGTTACCTGGGAGAAGAGGCCAACCCCCACCTGACCACCACCGCCTTTCAGACATTTAAGGTCTCCCCTGAGCCTCCTCCAAACTAAACCTCTAGATGCTTGGCTGCACACAGAAAGGCATTCTGGTTCTTTTTGGCTGAGAATAATTTATTTTTCATCATACTTCTTGTATAAGGAAATGCTTTCAAGGACATATTAAGGCAACCAACAATAAGAATTAAAAAGCATTGATCTGATCCCATGTGGACTACAACTGCCATTTAGGAGAATCTGCTAGATGTGCTTTAGGAAATGCTGATTATACTGTGATAATGCTAATTTTATGTCTCTGGTCTGTTGAAAGGAAGAGGTCTAAAAACAACTGATCAGGAATTCTTAAAGCAAAATATATTATGGGCCAGGAAATTTAGCTTCTGTTAATGTACTGGAGTTCTTTGTGCACTGCGTGTCTTTTTAAATAACAGAATGTTAATTTAGAATTGTAACTTCTGATGCTCAGAAGTGTTAATGGACACAGTTGCAGTCTCCTTACAGCCTACTAAGCAGGAAATCCAGTAGGCATTGAAGTAGGGGATTTTTGTTTCCCTTTTCCTTCTAGCAAGCATTACAGGCTGTTTGTCATTTCAGCTGCTGAATAAATGTTCTCAAATAAGTACATGGCTAAAAAGCCACATTTTTCATCTTAGTTATTACAGTGAATTGATGGGTAGCAGTGCAAAGATGAAGGCTAGCTTTACAGGCCAGGGAAAGAACGATTTTCCAAGAGTGGGACGTGTTAACAGAAAATTATTCTCTAAGGTTTGTGGAGGGAGCACAGGGTAACCACACTGACCGACGTGGCTCAGTGAGATGATGCTCAGCCTCTCCTTTAGATTTTAGTGGGAAGAAAAAAAACATCTCATTTTCTGAGGTCTTTATGACAGCTGACGCGTGTTTTGTGAGTGCTATAAATTAACAGCATTCATTATTTTTGTGGGGAAAAGTGACATAAATTGTTGTACTGTTAGTCACTAGAATTGGAAGCAGCCATACTGTTGATAGAGACAAGAGGCAGCTGTGCATCCTCTCCTCAATTCCCGTTGAATGCATATTGCATTCAGTGGAAGCAATGCTATCTTGCATGATAAGCATTTTTTTTTCCTTCTCAGCCTCCTTTCTTTTCTTCTGAATTTCTTCCAGATGGTAGAGTTAGATGTCAGAGGGTGACCATGGGGGGAAAAAGCTAAATTTGTACCCAGTTGCCAAATATGATATAAGGGGATTTTGTAGTCCCTGCTTCAGCAAAATGGGAATTACTGCCTTACTCAGTTTTGCTTATTTTGGTGAGATCCCAACAAGTTCTTGCTTTGTACAGGTATTGCGAGTCTGTTTCGCTGTAGTATCTCATTTCATTTGCTGTAGATTAAAACAATGCCAAACAATGTCTTTATAAAAGCAAACATCATGTTTTCTGTTGCCATATTCATCCCAGAAATAGCCAGGGCTGCCTTGACCTTGGGAGCTATTGGAGAGGGTCCAGAGGAGGGCCACAAAGATGATCAGAGGGTTGGAGCAGCTCCCCTTTGAAGACAGGCTGAGGGTGCTGGGCTTGTTCAGCCTGGAGAAGAGAAGGCTGTGGGGTGACCTCATTGCAGCCTTCCAGTACCTAAAGGGAGCCTATAAACAGGAGGGGAGTCAACTTTTTATAAGGATAGATAATGGCAAGACAAGAGGAAATGGTTTTAAGTTGAAGGAGAGTTGTTCGTAGCAAGAGAGTGGTGAGGTGCTGGAACAGGCTGCCCAGAGAGATTGTGGATGCCCCATCCCTGGAGGTGTTCAAGGCCAGGTTGGATGGGGCCCTGGGCAGCCTGGCCTAGTATTAAATGTGGAGGTTGGTGGCCCTGCCTGTGGCGAGTGGGTTAGAGCTCCATGATCCTTGTGGTCCCTTCCAACCCAAGCCATTCTATGATCCTATGACATGATGGGTGATGACAGTGCTAACCAACATCACTGCACCCTACTGGAGCAATTCCAGTCCCCTTCCAGCTGAGTTCTCGGTGTTGTGCACTACACTTGTGCACTTGCAAGTAGAGGCATGCTAAGCTGTGCTCTTAAAAGAAAATAAAAATCCCCCCACAAGTAACCCAAACAGATTTACAGATGTAATTGCCAAATGTTCTAAACGTAGTTTCCTGTTGTTGCCCAGAGGGACATGTTTTGTTCATCAGCTCAGAGTCTCTACTCCGATACAAAGGTTCTTGAATGAGAAACTCCAAAGTGGTTCTGGGTAAATGGGAGCTCCTACTGTGTATTTTGGTAATAAATAAAAGCGCAATGTCATTCCATTCTATTCCACTTTATGTCAGTGTTACTGGGCTAGATCTGAATTTTCTTAATTCCACATTGTTTTCTTTCATGTGAAACAATACTTCTGTTGTATGAGGTTTGGAAGTTCCTTATTCCAGAACAGACGCCTTTGTGTTTGCTTTCTGCCTCATTCCAGTTCTCACATTTATGTTCATTTTGATTTTGAATGTTCTTTTAGTGCAAAAACATACACAGCAGCTGCATGGTGTAACTCCTGGTTTTCACTCTTACAACTAAATATCAAGTTCCACTAGTCTTGTATATGACATGCAACTAGATTGTAAGCTCTCCAAGCAGGGCTCTTGATTTTTTTTCTGTGGCTGTTAAGCTTTGCCAAGTTGCCTTTATTTTACTGCATAAATAAGAAGTTTTCATTAGTTGTTACATCATTTTGGGGGTGTGTGGCCTCATTTCCATTCTGTCTTCATATTTGCATCATTGATTTTTACACTTAGATTTGAACATTGTGACACTTGAAAGGCAGAAATAAGAAGCTCAGGTGAAGCTAATTATACTTGCTGGGTTTTTCTAATTCGAGAAGAGTTTCAGGGCTCCAGAACCTGTTTATTTTAGGAGCTGAGACACTAACAATCTGTGTAGCCAGGACAAGAAATGCGAGAAAACATCACCCACAAAGAGGCCCCGAATTACCTTCAATGGGAGCTGGGAAAAAAAGAGCTCGTTAGGAAATAGGAATGGCCCCATTGGGATCAGCAGCTGATAACAGCAACTGATAACAGCATCTAAATCTTTCAGCTCACCTATCAGCTGCTGAACCCTTCTGCACTCCCTAAAAAGAAGTGACCTAGTAGACACCACGTCCCAGAAAGAGCCAATGGTGAGGAATAAGTGGGCTCTTTCTTGTTATAAAGATAAAATGATGATACAGAAAACAAACAGGTGATGCACTAATTATTGTATTATTATTATTATTTTTGGAGAGTTGATTGTAGAAAGAGGTGAGTAGAGGAGTGGTATTTGTGGGGTTGCAGGGTAAGCTATTCCCATCTGCTCAGATGGAGCTGGGGGCACTGGGAATGCAGAAGGTGCTTTCCCTTCAGCAGAAATGCTGGAGAAAAGTCTGGTTTTAAGGTGAGCCAGTCCCTACCTGATCTTTATATAGTTATCCTGTTCCTTGTAAGTACGTTTAATCAAGTTTAAAGGACTATATTTAAAACTTGAAAAAAGAAAAGCGAAGGTAGTGGTTCAACAGAACAGATGTACGGTTACGTGTTGTAAAACCAAGCATGAAGACACTCAGACAACAAGCTTACATTGCAGCTAATCAGCATTGAAAACTGAATTTGTTTGTAAAGACCCAAAAAGTCTGATTCTTAACAAACATGTTAAAAAAAACCCAAAGGGAACTTAAGCATTCTTTTGTTTCGTTTATGTTCATGCTGTGTTTCATAAAGCTGACAGTCCTCTTCAGCTTCGCCCACCAGTCTTGTGTTCTGTGGCATTACTCAGTCTTCAGTCAGGGTTTATGAACTTCTTTAAGAGAAAGTGAATTCCAGAAGACAGAATAAAAGGCTTTGGAAATGTAAACCAAGTACCAAATTTGCAAGGACTGGAACTGGTTAGCCTGGAAAGGAGACTGAGCTGGGGAGGAATGTGAGAAGTCGCGCTGCGTAGAACAGGCTATAAAGGGAGTGGTGGTTTGTTTCCTACATTGGCATCTGGAGGACAAGAAGGAAGTTGTCCTAAATGATAATAAAAAAGATGGAAATTATATAGCAAAAAAATTATATAGCAAAAAAATTATATATATATATATATATATATATACACATGTATGTATCAGTTGCATCTTTAAGTGCTGAAATTAGCTGCTGTGGACTTTGCAGGAGGTTAGCAGTGAAGTTAGGTCCTGCCCAGCAGGGAGGTAGATAGAAAACCCCTAATGGGGCTCCTCCAGGCTTTGTGTATCTGCAATTTCCGTTTCTCAGAGCATCCACCTGACAGATCGCAGTGTAATTCCTGCCCTTCTCAGCAATCTCACTTGCAGAGCATTTAGCCCTGCTTCTTGCATCATTTTCACAAATCAGTATTCTGGGAGAAGAGGCTGCTGTGCAATTTCTGCCATCCGATTGCTGCCTTTTGCTCTGACTGGAACACGGAGAGCTGCAGGAACACAACTGCATGTTAACACAGCTTGGTGCAGAGCTCCTGACCTCCTTCGAGTCCAATCTCACTCGGTGTTTGGATGTTTTAGCATAGCTGTGTGTGCAGTGCTGCTCTGTTCTGTAAAATGTGCTGTAAAACTGCTGCACAGCAGTTCTGGCTGAAAATCGGAGCCATTTCTTGGCTGCTAAAAGCATCAAGGTCTGGAATGATACCTCTTCACAACTAACCTGCTTCTAAATTTATGTTTTGCAGGAAGACAGAGAATTCACAAAGGCTAAGGTTAATTTCAGAAGATTATGCTTCTTTATACGTTTAATGGAGAGTGTGTGCTTTCTCAGTAGGGCGACTCAGAGCAAAAACTTAACTTTACATCTCATTCCTTGAGAGAGTCTCTCCACTGACTCACATTTAATCTTTATAGCCCTGTGGCAGTTGCCCCTGCTGCTCCTCTGCTTCCTAGAAGCTGAAACCACTGCAATAAGCCTGCTTGGCAATGACTTACGTGATCAACCCTCTTTTTTTCTGTCCCCTTTCTGTCCTTAGTAGGACAGTAGATGGGTTTACTTGCCATGCGTGCTCCCAAGAACTGTTAATTTTAACCCCTTTACTTATTTGTTGGAAGTGCTCAGCACACTCAGTGATAGTATTTGTCAGATACACCATATCTTGTGTTTCCTTGAGGTTGAATAACCCATATGATGTCTTTCCTTGAGGGTTTATTAAAGCCCTGTTGCAGCTATGAAGGGCCAGAGCTGCTGAGGGATTTCTGGTTTGTACAGTGCCATCTATTCCCTGTCTGCTGTCCCTCTGTGCAATCTGATAGATCTTTTTTTTTTTCCATCTCATTTATGTATGTATATGTATTTCTATGATGATTGCCATTTCCATACTAATTCTCAAGGCTTTTGCAGCACTATAACCTGCAATTTGAATTTTAAAATTCAGTCTCCTGTAGGAGTTCTGAAGCCCAGGTCTGTGTACAGAGCATGGTGTTCTAGTAGGATTCATTCCTTTGTGCTTGCTGTTGTGTGTGGAGTTGAAGAAAGGTAAATGAGTGGCTGATAGCTGAGGCTTGGATCAGACCCAGGGATGTCTGGAACTTAAAAGAAAAATATTTCATGCCCTCCCTTTGATCTATGAGAACTCATTTCAAAATTTTGAGGTCTCCAGAGCACAGGATCAAATTGAGATCTCACAATGACAGAGGCAAGGGAACGGCGTTTGCTCAGACCTCTGGCTGTTCTGTCAGTGCTCATCTAAAGTAAGGTTTGGATTCCAAAGTAAAAGTAGTTTTGGAGACCCTTTTCGTTTAAAGTAATTGAAGTTCACCGTGAATACTTCCTTGCACCCTTTCTCAGTGCTCTGATTACATTTCTCACTTCTATTTTGGCTGCTGCCTTTTTCCTCCCCCATTCTTCAGCTTTACTTTTCCAGCTTTACTGCCCTACATTTTCCCAATTCTGATTCTCCAAAGACTGGAAAGAGCCTCTTGAAATATGTTGGCATGTTTTTTTGGTTAAAGTCACCTATGCTGAGGACTTTGCAAGTCAGAAGTAATTAAAATCCCTTTTTGAAAAGGGAGTGGACACAATTAAAAATGGAAAATTGAAGTAAAAAAAAAAAAAAAGGATTAGATCTCAACTCATCTTCAACAGCTCTCGCTGAGGAAATAATAATAATTTTTAATTATTTTAAGCCAACACTGTTGTACCCCCAAAATCTTGTAGTTCATAGAGTCACTGAATATCCCGAGGTGGAAGGGACCCATGAGGAGTTCAACTACTGGCTCCATGTAAGGCTGGCCAAAATTCAACTCTTTGAAAGGGTAGATAATGGCAGGACAAGGCGAAATGGTTTTAAGCTTAGGGAGGGAAGATTTAGGGTGGATGTCAGGGGGAAGTTCTTTACTATGAGAGTGGTGAGGTGCTGGAACAGACTACCCAAAGAGGTTCTGGATGCCCCATCCCTGGAGGTGTTCAAGGCCAGGTTGGATGGGGCCCTGGGCAGCCTGGCCTAGTATTAAATGTGGAGGTTGGTGGCCCTGCCTGTGGCGGGGGGTGTTGGAGCTTCATGATCCTTGTGGTCCCTTCCAACCCAAGCCATTCTATGGTTCAACCCATATTTGATGCCGATAAGGGGGAAAAATTGCAAATGTGATACTAGACTTGCTGAGAGACTATCTGGGGTTCTGAGCAAACCTGGTTCTCTCTGGGTGTCAGTGGTCACTTGGCACTGCCTTGTGATGCAGAGTGCTTTTAACCATGTGACTGCAGTCTCTTGCATGTACAAGGCCAAATTTTCCAGTTCCTACTAAGTTTGACATTGAATTTGCTCTTATTTTCTCTCCATTTTTTAAACTGTCTTGTTTCATAGCAGGAATTAGAAGGCAGCAGCAGCACTCAGGAGGTTTGCGGGTATTCAAAGCACTGCAGTTTATCTGAAATAATGATTGGTGTTGGCTAGTATGCTGTTGTTACGGTTTTGTGGTGGCCAGGAGGACATACAGGGGATTGAAAATAGGAGCATAGCAACATTTCCTTGAATTATGGAGGGCTTCTGTCTTCTCTTTTTTGAGTCATCATTGATCGGTGTACCCTGGTTTGAGATTTGAGAGTGGAGCTTCTCAACAGCTCGTTCTGAATCAGTTTTCTCTTTCTCATGTAGCTTCAATTAATCATGTTAATCAAACCTTTTCCAATTTAATTAGTGGAATTCATAGTTATTCCTAAATTAGCTTCAAAAAGAGCTGGGGCTGTTCAGCCTGGGAGACCTGAGAGCAGCCTTTCTGTATCTGGAAAGAAAGAATGGGACAGACTCCATAGCAGGGTGTGTGGTGATAGGACAAGAGGAAATGGCTTGAAACTAGAAGAGAGGAGGTTCAGCTTGGACATAAGGAAAAGGGTTATTACAATAAGGGTGGTGGTGAGGCACTGGCACAGGTTGCCCAGAGAGGTGGTGGATGCCCCATCCCCAGAGACGCTCAAGGTCAGGTTGGACGAGGCTCTGAGCACCTGATGGAGCTGTGGGTGTCCCTGTTCATGGCAGGGGTGCTGCATCAGGAGGGGGGCAGGTGGGGGTCGGGGAAAGATTCTGCCCCAGAGGGCCGTGGGCATGGAACAGGCTGCCCAGGGCAGTGGGCACAGCCCTGAGCTTCTGGAGCTCAGGGAGCATCTGGACACCACTGTCAGACATTGGGTTTGGATTTGGGGTGGTCCTATGCTAAGCTTGGAGTTGGACTCAATGGCCCTTGTGGGTCCCTTCCAACTGAGGATGCTCCGTGATTCTGTGCCAGGCATTTCAAAACACACCGTAGAACTTGTTCCTTTGTGGTGCTGCAGCTGTGGGGTTGGTCATACCAATATAAAGTACTTTTATAATAACAATTCTGATTTCACAGCATTTGTGTGCTTTTTTTGCTGAGCAGCTGCATGAGTGTCCTCACAAACACACCGCCAGTGTACACCTGCACCAGGCAGTCACATAACTCAGTTTTGGTGTACAAAATTCCATTAAGATTTCCAGTCCCTATACACTGATTTATCCAAAAGTGGAGTGCCCACCTGTTACATTTTCAGTGAACAAACTGAAACTCAATTTTTTCTGTATCTCTTTGCCCATATGGACTTTCAGTGGTTCTAAAATCAAGCTGTAAATAGCAAGAACATGGCAAAGATCCTGAATCAAACCAGAAGATAAAGGAAATCTCTAATTCCAGGTAATGATTAGCATCGTATGTGGTACGCAGATCTCAGATATGGATCCTGAGGGTCCATATCTAAGGTAGAATTGATTTTTATATCATTATATCAAAGTAAATGATAAAGAAAATTAATTACAGAATTTCCTTTCTTGCTCTTAATATTTGTAACTGTGATATTCAGTCTTTCATACTAGCTTACAAGTTAAGAGCAGTGCTTTAAGAAATAACTTTCTGTTGGTGAGAAGTTCATCTCCTGATGCATAATACAACTTATTCTATACCTGCTTTCATGTAAGGCTTGGTTTCTTGTTGATGATATCCTTGGAAAACTTCTTATTTGAACGTTACACTAAAGCTACACTTCATTCACGTATTAACTTGGGTTGTATTGGGTTGAATGTGCAAGTCCAGAAGATTGGATGGGAGACACTGTTCTGAGCTCAGTGAAAAGTATGATGTCATTGAGGTTTTCAAGGCAAAAATAGCTGAGCTTCTATGTAGAATTAGTTCTGGGATATTCCAACCATATCCCACTTGGACCAGAACTTTGTTTTGAGGCCACACTTTTGATTTGGATAGTGCCTGACCAGTGGATTGTTCTGGCTTGGCAGATTGTTAAAAGGCAGTTTTTCTTTCTGCTCCTTGCAGTGTCTCTGCTTAGGAATGGTTTTGTGGGTTGCTTCCTCCACCCCAAAAGCTCCAGCCTGGCAAGGACTCTTTGTAGTGCAGCACCCTGGGGAGAAAGCAGTCACGCACAAAGACTTGTTCTAGCCTAGGGAGAATTGATCTCCTTTGTGTGTTGCAATCTGTAGGAAAAACAATTTTTGAGGGTGATTCATAGTGGGATCCAAGTGCAGATATTCTGAACTGGCCTTTAAAAGAGCTGATCTTTCTCTGTATGTTATAAGTAGGCCCTAAGCTCAATGGCCGCTTTAGGATAAAGCAAGGCAGTTGCCAAACCCTTACCTCCCTCATGACAGCTCTTGGAGGAAGAAGTGTTCACTCCAGGTGGGATTGCAGCAGAGATCACAGAATCATAGAATCATAGTATTGCTCAGGTTGAAAAAGACCTTAAAGATCATTAAGTCCAACTGCAACCTAACCATACTACCCTAACTCTAGGGTATCTAGAGATCTGTGAGCTCCTTGTAGTAGGAAAGTCTACACTGCTACAAAATGTTCCCTAATCAGACATATGGGATGTATGCTTATGTATTTATATACAATCATAATTAAATATATGTGTTTAATTCCCATTCCTTTTTCTTCATTGTGTTTTTCTCTGATAAAATGCTTGTGATCAGACAGATTTTTATGAGGTGAGAGAAATGACATCTCCCTAAACATTAATTGTTCATTAAATATTTCCCTTTTTCCAACTGGAGAATGATATCAGCTCACAGAATAGAAGTTATGTCTCTTCCCATACTGTGAACTCATTCAACTGTCACACCACAAGACCCACACTACATGGATCCCATTCAAGATCCTTGGCAAAGACTATAAATTTTTATGTAAAGAAAAAGAAGTTTGCTTTCAGATATTTAGAAAAAAAAACCATTGATAAAAGCAATCTATTTTGCCTTTCCAAGCATTTTGCCAGAACTTCATTGAGTTTAATCTATCTCAAGGATCTGCACGTATCCAATAATTAAGCTTATGTAGAATTTTATGATAGGAGATTTATATTGAGACAATTGTTTTATTATAATTATTCATCTTCATTTCTTTAACGGCTTGGGACTCTTACTGCAGACTCGGTGGCAATAGAATTACAAAAGTGTGTGCAAGCATCTCAGTGTCATTTATAGGTATGTGGACATTTCTGCTTAGGATGAGTGAAGGAAGGGTGAAGTCTAGTTCTAAGTCTAATTTCCAGTATGTTATTGTATATATAAAATGATGATGTTTGGATTTCATACAATTTTGTGACACTCGTGCTCTTGGCAAATGGCTATACAAAAACAATAGCAGCAAGAAGAGAGCTCTGTTTTCCTGGGCTCCTACCGAAGGCTGGATTGCTACACTTGAGCCAACACATGAATGCAAGTCTGCTATCAAAGTCTCATTTTTAACCAAAGAGGTAGATAGCAATTAAATGTATTGAGGGAACAAAAATAGCTCTCTTGGACACCTGCCTTTCAGATACATTTGCTATTCAGAGAACAGAGAATCTGAATGCTTCAGATGCCAAGCAAAGACTTTCATGTCTTCTCTGAATATGTTTTAAGGCCAGTTTTCCTGAACAAATATCCGTAATGGTTATTGCCTATAATTATGTAGCTTCTGAAAATTGTAATTTGGTTTGAAACCCATAACTTCCAGCTGGTTTTGAATAAATGAAAGTTAAACATTTGTAGACGTTATTCAAAAGATATGCAGTAATCTTCCTGTTTTATTGTTGGGTTATTCCCTCCATTTTGCCTATGTTGTAATGCTCATTGCATGCACCTTATGCAAAACTATTTGATGTTAATATTCCTCACATGTGTACAATGTGAACAATGCCTTTATAAATGGGGTCACTATCTGGGCGTTTAGATACTTCCCTGAGTGAATAAAAACTGTCTTTGTACTTGTTCATTTTTAGACACTGACCGAGCCCTAGTGCTGCTGGAAGCATATTGTAAAAAACTGAGGAAGCCAGAAGAGCAACAACTGAAAAAAGCCATCAGGAAGGTGATGGGCATCTTTAAGAGCAGCTTGTTCCAGGCACTTCTAGGTAGGTACTAATATTTGATGCTACACATGTGCACTTGAAGGCCAGACCTACGTCAGACATAGTAACTTCTCTCTTAGTGTGCATTACTTCATTTGTATTTACAAGGCAACAGCATGTTGAGATGTTCCTTCCAGGGGCTCTGTGAGGAAACTCATTGTCCTGATATTTCAAAGGTATCACCTTATTAATTGTAAAGGAAAGTGCAACAAAAATTGATGCAAGATAGGGCATTGAATGGTTGTTTCTAAACCTTGCCACTTCCCTTTGTTTAATGGAAATTGTTGAACAGGAGTATGACAGAATTGTTCATGCCAACTTGAATGTGTAGCTGCATCTCCACACAGGTAAATGGATACAGTTCCATAGATTTTGCTGGTGCAAAATGCCATCTCAAATCTTTGTGTCTTTTGCATTACGTTCTTATGAGAAGTGCCAGCCAGAGAAACTCAGAAATTAGTGAAGAAAATTGCTCAAGGACACAGTGAAGCTTTGACTGAATGTTCCCATCCATGACAATGTTCAAATAGACAAGTTGGTGTATCACCCGGTTTTGTTCCATTTACTTGAGTTCCTCTTTCACCTTGTAGATGACAGCTTATGTTCAAATGGAGCGCTTGGTGCATTGGAGATTTATGTAAAATAACTTCCTTGAGTTACAAGATATTAAATAGTGCCTTTATGGTCATGAAGTTACCCATGTGGCTGTAGCCCCTATTGTCTCTTCCACCATGAATGCATGTGATGGCAGTCCTGGTATGTGGTGAAAATAGTTGTGTCATCCTTTCTCTGCCTCTCTCTTCTCTGTTACTCACATTGAATTATCTCCTCAGTTTTTCATTTCTTCACAAAAAATGTGTGATTTTTGTGCAGATTTAGTAGGAGGGAGCATTTCTTAACACAAACGACAGCTGTTGAACCACATATATCTTCAAGTTTTGGTTGTTTGAATCCAGAGTACCACCTGCATGTGTTGCAGAGCTACAAAGGGTAGCAGTTAGGGAAAAGATTGGTTATACATCATGAACATAGAAGCACATCAATATCATGCTACGTCTGTGAAGATGAAGGAGGTCTGGGAAGAATTACATTAAAGTTGAATATAAAGACCAAAGAAAATATTTTTATTGCCATTATAACTGATTGAGGAATACAGCGGTATGGAAATGAAACATAATTTTAATTGTAGCCCTTGGATGTCTTTTCCTTGTCCTCAAATTCTTGTTTGTATACAAGAGATTTGAGAATTGCAAAACGTGTTCGAAGTTTCTCATTATTACATTTGGTTTGCTATTTGATTGGTCTGGATTCTGGAATAACATAAAAGAGTGACCTCTCAATATTTTAAGTGTGGAAGATGAATGTTATTACACAATCAGTAATGATGTTCTTGCATAATCTTTCTTTAAAGAAACCCACAACATTTCCATTACATCTATTTTGGCTTCCCATCACAGTTTCTTTCATTCACCTGTAAATCAGACAGTACGAAGAAATACTGAAAGCAAAGCTCTTGGTCTCATTTTAATTTCTCTGTGACTAAAGTACATTTGCTTTTATATTTACAGAATGTCTTGACAGCGTCCATTTTTCAGTTTCTAATCATAATTAGATGTAATTTTCTGAATTTGATTTTTCAACACTTTCCAAACTTTGATCTTGTCTATATGATGGTCAAGTGTCTGGTTTTATTGGGAATTCATTGACCTTTTGATTATTTAGGCTGTAGTTATTACCAAAAAAACCCAAAACACGTTATTTTTTTACAATAATGTTAACTTGGATGCATAACGCCCAGTCGTACCAGCCATAATGTCAGTATTATTTCACGTTCCAAATTCAGTTCTTGTTCGTCTTGCAGCTTCAGTAGAATTTGATTCCTTTATGGCCATGTGATTTGATTCTACCAGCCGTGTTTGAACTTGGGCTCTCCTTGTGCATCTGATATATTTTATTTTAATCTTCCGTGCATTTAAGAAATACCAATTGCTGGCTTTATGAGTAACATGAGAAAAGTAAGGACTCAATATTGTTTCTGAACACATTCTACACATGGATGAAGTGACAGCAAAGATGGAAGTAAAATGTCTGTAAGTGTTTTACAAAAGGGTTATTGGTGATTTGTCCTTTTGCATTTTTAACTTGGGTTCAAAGCGTCTCCTTCTCCCTTAAGGCTGTTCTTGTTGCTGGACTTCTTGTTAGCATTGCTGTGTTGAGTTACTGCTGCCTTGGTTGCCAAGAGGCACATTTTCAAAGCGATGTGTGGAGCTGCAGTCTCTCGAGCCCTGTTATACTCAAGTGGCCCAAACACAATTCTTTGAAAATCCAGTCAATCCAAATTGTTTTCACCAGAAAGAATGTACTAATCCTTCTATGCATGGCAAGAAGAGGTGCTAAAGTACTGTTGCTACTCTGCACTCATAAGGATTTTGGCTTTTTAGCTACAAAGCATCAAACTCACAGGATCCTCTCAAATTGTAGCACGTGTTGCTGTGGTGGGAACATTTATTTTTTTCAGAAGTAACCCTCTAAGGAAAAGGAAATGAAACCTGCAGAAATCCAAATGCTTCATTTGTTAGGATTGTCTCTTGATGGGGCATCTTGAAGCCCCCAGAGATACGAGAGAGGAAAACCAGGGAAGAAGGTAATAACAAACATCTGGACATGTCAAAACTACAGAACAGGTGTTTTTTTTTTGTTGTTGTTGTTGTTGTTTTTTTTTCCCAGTGCAGTTCTTTATGAAGAAAACATGATTTAGTATAATGCATTTCTAAAATCCTCTGCTATATATATGCCTAGTCTTCATTTCATTAAGAAAAGTGCATCATTTGACAGCTTAGAAGGCTGTTCTGTGAGATGGGAATGGATGAAAGAGGGTTATGTCAGACTTGGGTTTTTGGGGGCTTGTTTTGTTTTGTTTGTTTTGTTTTCTGGATACATCTCTATAAAACATCATTTTGTTTCTAGCAGGAATTAAAGTGCCACAAATAGCTGTAATCATCTTAGACAGTATTAGGTACAAACTAATCTCGATAGGTTTTTCTAAAATTCGGATAAACCCATCTGTAGAGGATGACGTATTTCCTGAGGACTTTGAAACCAAGTCTTAGCTTTTTTTTCCCTCATGCTTGCATAACTTTGCCAGAATTTTAAATTGGCAAATTTTCAAATGCAATCTGCATCATCTTTTTTTTTTTTTTTTAATAGTATTGTACCATTTCTGCAGATTAATATGAGTGTTATAAAACTGCCTGCGTTAGAAGTGGCTGTAGTAAACACTACTGAAAGGATTGCATAATTCACTGATCATCTGTGAGACAGCCTGCATTTAGAGACTTAGGATATAATTTGATAGTTTTAATAAATAGGTTTTTTTAGACTCTTTACCCATGCAGCTCACCTTTAAATAAGCCATGTTATAACGATCTATGTTAAAAGAGACATTTTGTGTGTGTGTGTTTAGTGGTATAGTGGTTTAGTGGTTTAGCAGTATAACTTAACAGCCACTGATATACAGTCTTCCATGAATCTGCATCTTGTGACCCTCTGCATTACTAGAGAGTGATACAGGACAAACAGGATATATATAAGGGGACGTAAAATATAGCCATCTATTACTTTAAAAGACCCTAAGCAAGTGCCGGTTTGTTTTAATTATTTCAGGATGTTTTAAACTAGTAAGATACGTATCAATTAAAAATTACAATGGCCACTGATGAAGACAAACATTAGGACAGTGAGTGTGAATAAGACAGAGCGTGGTTTCCAATGGCTTCGCCTTAGTTTGATTGACTTTAGTATTGAAGAAGCTATGTGCTGTGGCTGAAGCTCACTTAGGACATTTACTGGAGCTGTCTTCTCTGTAGGTTACCCATTAAGTGCCTTCTCTAGGAAAACATTGAGACAACCCATTCTGTTGACCAGGATAACTCTTTTCATGCTTAATGTTAAAAACTTTACCAGTCTTTCTCAATCTGCAGAAGGAACCATGTCTCAGCACTTACTGCTGTGTCAGTGTTTTAGGGACGTAAAAGGTCTTGCATGAGCTGTTACACTGGGAGAGTATCTGGTCCTACCTGCCAGGCTTGCTCTCAGTAGATGTTTTTACCCTGCTTGTGTTCTGCATGTTTAGATACTTACACTGCTCTTGAATGTAAGGTCACTGATCCCATTTGTCATTGTTCTTGAGACATAATCCCAGTGAGATGGTTTGAGGTCATATCAAGCCATTTCACCTCGTGTAATGACACTGGATTCCTGAGGAGTTAATCCAGCCCAGCCAGGCCTGCATCTGGCCCAGGGACATTAGGCAATTCTCTTTCCAAGGGCCCGAATCCAGCGTTCACTAAGGCAATAGAAAAACTCCCACTCACTTTGCCTGCCTTGGATCACGCTTTGGAGCAATTCCTCCAGAGATTTATATTCAGATCTTTCCTGATTGAGAAATAAAGATTCTTCTGTAGCTGTATCTAAAAATAAGGTAACTCTCTCAGACTATTACAAATGTTGAGGAGCACAAAATACGTGCACAAACCCTTCACTCTGTCACATTTGAGAAGCACTCAAATGACATCTTTGACAATGGGGAAGCCTGTTATTACTCCTCACAGAGGCCTACTTTTCCCAAACTGGCATCTTTCTTTGTTGCAGCATGAATTAGAACAGAACAGAAATTTAAATTCAAGAGCAGCTTTTGTTTTGCCTGAAGACAGCTGCAGCTGCTTTTATTCTTGAAATCCAATTCTCTTAGTAAGCAAATTTCTGCTCTCTCTCTGAAGAGCTAAAGGTAGAAGCACTAGATCTTGATTTTGAAGCCCTGTGATCTTTTTCTTATGAGCTGGGGTTGGACCTCAGCCAGCTGATGGGACCAACCCTTGTGGTTCTCCAGCAAAAATCTGGTAACACGTGTGAATTATTTATTCCAAAAAAAATGGCAGATCTAATGTACCCTGTGTCCTATGTGTTCTGTCCCAGTGCTATTTCTCATCCCATAGCAGTGAATTTTTACCTGAAGTATCTTCGTTTCTCTCCTGCCTCTCCCCACCCTTGCTGAGTCTTTTGTGGAGTTGAGACTTCACTTCCACCAAATGGTGATGGCATTGAGAAGAGCATTTGAAGTCGGTTGGGGAGAACTGGCAGACAGACATCACACTGCTACGGGGAAATCAGACCAAAGATATTCAGAGATCAGAGTTTTACTCGAGGTCTGAAATGCTGTTCATAGCATCATTAAGGTTGGAAAGACCAATAAGATTGTCTAGTCCAACCATTAACCCATGCCTATGACAGTTCTAGACCATGTCACTCAATGTGACATCTACCCTTTGCCTGAACACTTCCAGTGTTGGTAACTCCATCACCTCCCTGGCCAGTCTGTGCCGACAACTCTCCACTCTTTCTGAGAAGAAATTTTCCCAAAAATCGAACCTGAGGTTTTACAAGTTATGAAGAAAGAGCTGATGCTTGAGGAGGATGCTGCATGGTTTCTCCTTGGCTTCCTTTCCCACAAAGGTTGGACCTGTTGATCTTTTGAGGTCCCTTCTGACCTGAGTTGTTCAATGATTCTATAAATATTTATGTATTTGCAGATTTATTTATTCATTTATTTTTACTGTGGGACTTGCAGGGTGTTATTGATAGAGACCAGGAGCAACCTGAGCCAGGGCATGGTGCTTGCTGTTCTTGCTAGCCAACACAGAGATAGCAATAGCCCAGAGAAAATCTTCCCCAGAAACAAGTCCTTAATATTGAAGTAATTTTGTGTGTGAATGCATTTGGGAAGATGTAGGAGTCCTGTATGGATACCTCAAATCAATTTTTTTGCTTGGAAGACTTTAAGTATTAAAAGATTGTGAATTACTAAGCAAGACCTGAACCCAAAAGTGAAGCTCTGATACCTCTTGTGGGAATCTTGACTGGAATCTCATCCTTGCTGCTGATTTCTTTTCTTTAAAGAATTGAACGAAAACTTTGGATTTAAATGCTGATGTACTCCGAAAAATTCAGCATCCCAGCCCAGGTCTGCATTTTGTCTCTCAGCCTATCTGTGTACAGGAAGAAACTGATTACAGCACTGATACAACATAGGTAATACATAATCACTTGTAATCCTAATGCAACCCTCTGCTCATGTTTTGCTGCCTTTTAACCAAAGAATGATAGCATTTACATCTCAGCCAAGGAATTCAGGAGCCTTGTGGACTTTTCTCATTTGAAATGCAAAACCATTTGTAAGATGAGTCTTTAATGTGAGCAATGTGGTAATTATTGAGCTTGTTAGTTTTCAATATCCAGCAAGAAATAAAAGCTGTTTTTTGTTCCTGTAGTACTTTTTTAAATTTTTTTTCCATTTTTAACTGTGATTTGGCTATATGGATTGCATGTGTACTTAGAATTAATAAAATGCAGCTGCAGCAGCTGTTGCTGCATGGCTGCTGCCCCAGTGTGGAGCTTGTCTTTTTCTTTGCATTAAGTAGGAATCGCCCTTTCAAGAGACAAATTATTGAGAGATGCATTTAGATAATCTGGTCTTATTATGAATAATTTATTCTTTCTTTCAAGCTGTAGGAATATGAAAGGATAATGAGACAGATGATTTTTTCTTGTGTTAAATAAAGAGTGGATTTTTATCTTAACTAATGTAGTTCATTCATCTACTAATAAAATGGAAGGGAATAATCTGGAGCAGGCTGTTCCATCTGTAATCCTGGTGTTTACTTCTGTCAGTAGTGCTCCTCTCTAATGTTTTGGTCTCTGGAGTAATTTTAGGCTAGACTGTGGTGTCATTTTTATTATTTTTTGTTATATACGCATTTTTAAGAAGCTTCAAGGTAATTTTAGAATCATAGAGACTTTTTAGCCTTGGAGAGTGGTATACCTCACATAGTCATTAAAGCTGTCTTAAGTGAGCCAAGTTTGCTGCCTAGTGCCACTGCTGTGACTGATAGAATTCCAAGACTCTGGTTTTCCTAACCTTGTCTGTGAGGAGCTTCCAGTGCCATAGAAGTCAATGAAAAGCTATGACTTAAGTGAATTAAGGTATTCAAGTGCAGTTGAGATGGGGCACTGAGTAGTAAGATGCATTAAATTAGTATATGTATACATACATATATTCTTATATATACATGCATAAAGGTACATGTAAGATATATATACATATATATATACACACATACTACGTACATATGTAGTAACTGATACCTGTGGATATGATACCTCTCTGAAACTTCTACTCTAGTTTGCTCAGATATGATTCCATAGTTCATGTATTTGGGGAATATTAAAACATGTTTTGACAAGAAATACTGCAAAGTGTGTTCTTCATTCCCATTGGTGGTAGGTGGATGGTTGGATTAGATGATCTTAGAGGTCTTTGCCAATCTTAATGATTCTATGAAAGGTAGCATCTGTTATCCTGGTTCAGTCTCTCTATATACAGTGTGACACTTATTTTTTTCCAATCTTACTGTTTTCCTTCAAAAATCCAGCTTTGTTTAGTGAGCAAAGTAGTGCTCAGCTTTTGAGCCAGCATTTAATTCATTGCTTTCACGTCATTATTTACTGTCCTGTGTAGATGTTACTGAAGCCCTGAGAAATAGAAAGAAACACATCTACTTATTTTAAAAGCCTGATTGACGATGTTCAGTATGTTTATACAATACTTCACATGTCTGACCCCAGCTCCACCTGCAAGGAGTATCATTATTCCAGCAATACTGTCCCGACGTCTCAATTTGGGCACTTTAAACATTAAGATCATATGATGAGTGATTGTTATGGAAAAAAAAAATAGAATGTGTGACTTCTCCATCATCACTGAGACTCTCTGCAGCTGTCAGAGGTAGCATCTAATTCTCTGGGGTGGCATTTAATGCTCTTAAGCAAAAGAACCTTCAAGAAATCTTCTTATCCTTCTCAGCCTTTCAGCCCCTGTGACAAATGGTGCTGAGGGTGATCAGACAGAATCCCCAAGGCGGAGCTATTTGGTATATTGAGTGGGTATGTTGAATTTATATCGTGGTTTGAGAACAAAGAGAAAAACAGGACGAGATCATATACTTAAATTTTATTTGTGACACTTTCTTACTTTGGAGAGTTACCTTCACAACCATATCAGTGTTTTGAAGCTAACTTTACGTTCTGATTTCCTAGACTTTAAGATTGTAAATACTTCACAGATTCCATCATGGGTTTATCAATAACACAGAACTGCTTTATGGAGTTATTTTTACTCTCTCGTGTTGAACTGTTAAAACTGCAACTTCATACTTACTCTTCCTTAACCTCTGTCTAAAACACAAGACTGCTCTGTTTTTATTCTCCTCATTGATTCATACCTGCCTTCAGAGGATTTATTTTCTAATGAGTTTTGGTATGGTAGACTGTGATTCCCATGTCTGCTTAGGATTCTTTTTCCTTGTAAGCAAATTGTGTTTTAAATTTTGTAAACACAATTTTGAAAGATGAATACACGTGGAAAAAAAGCAGTTTTTCTCTCTTTAGAAAGTAGTCAAAACCTTTCTCAAAAGTTTAGAGTGACATCTTGTGGTAACAGTGATTTCAAATGTACTTATCTGTTGGCATTATTTTGTCCACAGAAAGCATTGTTTTTTCGTTCAAAATGTTATAGATTACTTAACAGAAAGGTATAATGACTTTCAAGTATCACCAGGCCTCCTGCAAGGTCAGAGAAAACATAGTCGAAAGGTGTAAGGGGTCTTACATGTATGCTTTTCAATAATGTTTATCCCATGAATACTCAGGAGTTCCCAGTGACGTGAACTACAATTGAAGATTTTTTATAATGCTCTCCTGACCGTTGGGCACTATCTTTTTGGAACTGATCAAAAAAGTTTCAACTAAAACACACAGAGGAGAGCAACTTCTTTTAGCAACATCTCTTTGTGTTAGTTCAGTAGCTATCCAAGTAGCAACAGCCTCATAATACCGATCTCTCTAATTCCAAGGCAATAGAAAATGCATAGAAGAGCAAATATGGATAAAGACAAGCTGTCCTTTACTGCTGAATTAGCAAATTTGCTTAGTTTTAGGCAAACATAAATATTCTGGGAAATCAACATGGAGAATTTCCTAGTGGAGAAACAAAGAAATCCATTTAAGATCCATACTGCAGTCTGATGTATCAGGTGCTGTAAATATTACAGCATAATACACATAATTACAGTATTGTAGGGGTTGGAAGGTACCTCTGGGAAGCATTGAGCTCAACCTCCTGCTACAGCAGGTTTCCTACAGTAGGTTACACAGGAAAGTGTCGGAGAGGGTTTTGAATATCTCCAGAGAAGGAGACTCCACAGCTTCTCTGGGCAGCCTGTTCCAGTGCTCTGTCACTCTCATAGTAAAGAAGCTTGCCCTCGTGTTCGTATGGAACTTCCTGTGTTCCTGTTTGTGCCCACTGCCCCTTGTTCTGTCACTTGGCGCCACCAAAAGGGCCTGGCCCCATCTTCTTGACACCCAACCTTTAGATATTTGTAAGTGTTGATAAGATCCCCCCCTCAGTCTTCTCTTCTCCAGGCTGAACAGTCTTCAGTATCTCAGCCTTTCCTCATAAGGGAGATGCTCCAGGCCCCCTCATCATCTTTGTGGCCCTCCACTGGACTCTTTCCAGCAGTTCCCTGTCTTTCTTGAACAGAGGGGCCCAGATCTGGACACAGTACTCCAGATGTGGCCTCACCAGAACAGAGTAGAAGGGAAGGATCATCTCCCTCGACCTGCTGGCCATGCTCTATCACGCATTCCAGGGCACCATCGGCCTTCTTGGCCACAAGGACGCATTGCTGGCTCATGGCCAATCTGCTGTACGCCAGAACACCCCGATCCTTCTCTGCAGAGCTCCTCTCCAGCAGCTTAGCCCCTAACCTGTACTGATGCATGTGGTTATTAGTCTCCAGGTTTAGGATTCTGCACTTGCCCTTGTTGAACCTCATCACATTCCTCCCTTCCCACCTTCCAGTCTGCCCAGGTCTTGTTAGATGGCAGTATAACCTTCTGGTGTGTCAGTTACTCCTCTCAGCTTTGTATCATTAGCAAAATTACTACCTACCCCTTCATCCAGGTAATTGATGAATATGCTGAACAAGACTGGACATAGTGCTGACCACTGGGGAGCACCACTAATTACAGGACTCCAATTAGGCTCTGTGCTGCTGATCACAACCCTCTGAGCTCAGCCAGTTGGCCAGTTCTCAAGACAGCTCACTATTGACTCATCCATCCCTCACCCGCTAAGCTTCTTCTTGGGCCACAGATTCATTAAGTGGAAAACCCCTTTACTCCATTGCACGTATCTAATAATGTAGTCCCAGTTCTGCCATCAGAGGCTGTGAATATGGGAGGCTTGTTTCAGAAAAGGATTCTGTGTTTGTGTAGTTTAGGTTTTTTGGAGGCATTATGATCACAGGAGACTGCCAGTGCTGGGCGAAGGATTCGTATGCTGGCTATGTTTTTAGCTTTATGGTAAAGCATATAAGGAACATTAGGCCTAGGAAGTTCAAACCAATGACCATCTGGTGGCCTCATTTATTAATTTGATGGAAAAATAAAGGCACGATGTTTTCAATTAAGATGAACGTTTGGTTTGCCAGCCAGAATTGTTTCTCACTAATAACTAAGCACAAGTTAAGCTGTTAATATAATCCTGATACTGAAATTGGAAGCACTGATGTAGATTTGGTGTAAAACTAAGCAAATAATCTGGATAGCCTGTCAGAATAGGCCAGCTGGTAAATTCCTTAAATATAGTTTAGTAAGAGCATGTAGAAATTGTATGTGAAGTAGACAAGTGCATAAAGGACATACTTACTAGAAAAGAGCATTGAAAGAGTGAAGAAATTTGTAGGTAAACTTAGCTACTAAAATTATGCTTATCTTGTTTGAACACCCTCTCTTTTAATCACAGAAACAAGTGATTTGTGTTGTTTCATGATAAAGGAAAGTCATGGGCTCTTTGTCATTGATTTCTGCTGCATAGACAGCAATGTTCCTACCGTAGTTTTTGAGTGGCTGCTTAGTGAATTATGCCCCGTTACTAACCTGAATCATCTCTAACAGCTTTTATCTGTCAAAATGAGAACTTCTGCTTCATGCTGCAACAGTTAGATATTAAGTAGAGGATGACCAGTAAGACTGTAAAGAGTTTTCCCCAAAATGTAGGATATGAGGCTATGATGAACAAGCTGTGGTTTTTCCCAAAGCAATGCCTCCCGGGCTATGAACACCTGCTGGAATTCATGAGGCATTTGAACAATGTTCTCAGATGTATGGTTCGGTTTTGGGGTGGTTTTGAGTCACAGGTATGGCTATCCACCTTTGATATAACCACCAAGACAAATGGGACAGAAACCCTGAGTTAGATGGTGACCATTGCTCCTGAGTGCAGTACTCCATACTGTGTGAGATGTGTTGAGAATAAGGTATCAACAGTTTGACAATGTTTGGCTGAGAGGAAGGAAGAACCTGAATCCTCTGGACTTCAACCAGTCATTCGTAGAATCACTCAATCACAGACTGGTTTGGGTTAGAAGGGACCTTAAAGCCCATCCACTTCCAACCCCCTGCCATGGGCTGATTGCCCATCCCACCATATCAGGCTGCTCAGGGCCACATCCAACCTGGCCTTGAGCACCTCCAGGGATGGGGCACTCACAGCTCTCTGGACAGCCTGTGCCAGGGCCTCACCACCCTCCAAGTAAATGCTTTCTTCTTTATATCTCATCTAAAACGACACTCTTAGCATAAAGCCATTACTCCATTCATATCCTCTTTCAGCAATACAAAGCCAAAATCTTATATTGCTGTGATCGCTTAAGTTCCCTCACTCATTTTGTCAGAATAAAAGCAAGATTCTGCCAATTCTGGCCTGGATTTTGTGCTCACATTGCTCTCTGCAGCTCAGAGGTGACAAGCTGCCTGCAAAATCCTCCTGTCTTATTAAAAGCTGTAGCAAATTTAAATTTAAAGGAGAGGTGGCTGAAGGAGAACTAAGTCATCCACAAAGTTTGGGGGCCATTGCTTTAGGTAATCACTTTCTACCTTCGTAAATCCCTCTTGGGTTTCTTTTGGATTAACTTTTCCTTACTTCTTCTCTAAAACGCTTGTTTAATATTCATGTCTGTTGTTAAACAGCTGCTGCATCCCCCTCAAGAACGGAAAGAGGGAGTGCATTTCAGCAGCAAATGAAGATATTTAAATATATCCCTTTCCTACTTCAAAGCAGCGGTATGAGAGTTAATTAATATTTATCAAATGCAGTGAAATCCTTGGATAAGAGGTACTGTAGTTGTTGTGCATAACATTTTTTGTTTACTCAAAGCTCTTTTCCCTGGCCATTTTGACCAGTACTAAATGCACTTGAGGGGAATCACCCTGAACTTGTTATAACACTGTCTTTATTTCTCTTGTCATCTTTGAATGATCAGGACGGGCTTTCCAAAAGTATAATAACTGCTGGTGTAGGTGCTGTACTTAACCTGAGAAAAACACTCTTCACCTAATTAGTTGCATGCACTGCATTTGGCAATAGTTGACAGTATGGAAAAGTGGGATTACCACAATGCAATATAGAGAAACCGTTAGATTTTATTACATTTTATGCTCAGTAATTAATTATTATTAGAAAGTCTACATCTTTTGCTTGTCATGTAATCATAGCAAAGTGTTTATGAATGGGAACTCCAGCTGCTTTTCTGCTTGGAATGTAATTAGATGAGGAATTAAAAGGTCCTTTTATACTCCTAATTTTTCCCGATAACACAGAATACATAAAGCATTCTAAAATGGATATGTTATATTAGGTCAATGTGAGAGATGTAGATGATCTCCAGAGGACTGCCTCTTTATCCTGTAGGGTACAGCTTCACAGCCCACAGATACTACTATCCCCATTTCATCAAAAAGAGGCTTTGGGTGTCTTTGTGGATTGTGGTCCCTAACGCAGAATCTGGCTATATTTCAGTGCCTCTGTTTTGACCACTAAGTAGCTTCTAGTACATGTGTTTGGTAAAAATGAAACAACTAATGTCCATGCCTAAACAGCACAGCAGCCCCTAGGGAGTTCTATGTCTGTCATGCCCTTTAGCATTGCTGGGACTTTCTGTTTACAGATTCCAAAACCCAGATGGTTTGAACAAAGGCTTTAGTGACTGACTGAAGATCTCATAGGATCTTTTGACTGAAAGAGAAATGCAGCTGAGGAATCCAAAGCTTACATCATACCATGACATCACCCAGTATTAGGCTGTCAGGCTCAAGTGAAAATGGAAAGCTTTGTCTGAGTTCATTCTCTTGAAGAGAATTCAGAGGCAGTCAAGGTCTTATTCTTTTCAAGTTTTGTTATCCACACTGTGATAAGTGGGATAGGATATTTACCCAGAGCAGGAGTAGGGCAGAAAATGGAGGCTGGCAATTAGAAACTGGAAGATAAGAAATTAGATGAGGAGGATAAGCTATTATTGGTGTAGAAATCTTTAATAAATACATAGTCCTGTGTTTTTACACTGTTATACGTTGCTCTTTTTACAAATCTGGTGATCATTCTTCTACAGTTTGGACAAATGTACATCTGCCTATGAGTGGAGCTGCCACCTATGAGACTTTTTATTGCCAGTCTTGCTTTGGGTGATACTTGCTTATATAATATGAAATATGAGTGATTGTGATTGAATAAAACAGCTTCAGGGACTCTAGGACAACAGAATAAACACCCAGCAACACAATATTTTAATGGGAATACAAAATCAAAAACCGATATGCTACTAAAAGTCTACAGACCTTGCTACTATGGTCTTGCTACTTGGTCTTGTTGAACTTTGTCCCATTGGCCTCAGTCCAACTATCCAGCCTGTCCAGACCCCTCTGTAGAACCTTCCTACCCCCAGACAGATGAGCACTTCCTCCCAGCTTGGTGTCGTCTGCAAACTTACTGGGGGTGCATTCAATCCCCTTGTCCAGATCATCAGTAAAGGTTTAGAACAAGACAGGCCCCAGTACTGACCCCTGGGAAACACCACTCATGACCAGTCACCAGCTGGATGTGACATTTACCACCACTCTCTGGGCCCAGCCATCCAGCCTGTTCTTTACCCAGCAAATATACCTTTCAAGTCTAGTTGTGCAATTGATCTTTTGCACACATTTCAATACCGTTCAGTTAAGGAGTCTGAATCAATGACATACCAAGTACCAAGCCAAGAAAGCCTGTCCTGTGCATAGTGTGAAGCTTGTGTATCAGTAAAAAGGACAAGTCCACTCAAAAGCTTTGTCAGTGATCCTGGGGATTAAGTGAAGTGTATTGGTGCTAACATAAGAATGCAAATTGATACTCCATCCAAATTAAACAATATGCATCTTTAATTGATGACTTTTCTGGAACTATGTCAATTGTTAGAGTAACCTAAAAAGAGGACTGAAAATATTGGTTAAGAACATTCAGTGCTTTAACTGGATAAATTCACTGTCACGGCTCTAAGGAAGGTGAGGGACAAGGGCTGTCTGTTTAGCTTTGCTGTGTGTTTTGGTCATTGTGTGAGACTTGGCTTGGTACTTACTGTCAAACACCAATTTCCCATTGGAGTGCATTTCTGTTATATCTTATGTCACTCATGACCTTTTCTTTAACGATTGCTTCTTCCTTTTAGAATTTCAGTTGAAGGAGAAAGTCAATAGGACAGTTAGTAAAAATAAAAAAAGATTGTGAATTAAGTATCTTCACTACATTCCACCTTTGTTCTTCGCAGCTAAGGTGGAAAGATGGGGTTTATGCCTCTTCTGGGGAACTCCTTTCACATATTACTCTCCAGCCCCAGGATGACACCAGACTGCTAAACTACCAGAGTGCTGTTGGTTTGCTTGCCTCCATAATGCAAGCTTCCCTGGTGTAGCATTAGGATAACTTGTGGAAATAGTCCCTGTAACAAGGCCATGAAGCTGGAAAGCTGATGGATTTCTCTCTTTGTACTTATCTTGCAGGTTGGCTTTACTCAAGAGAGGTCCAAGAAGTGAACTTCAGTGACCTTTTTTTGAAAGCCAGATTTGTATTCATGCTTGTAGCTTTGTATACTGACTATTGTGGTGAGGAGGCATGGCACTCTGCAGAAATAAGGATGGGGCTGTCAGGCATGATATAGTAATAGTGCTGCAATGATGAGGCACGCTATGCCAGATACATTTTGTATTTAAATGAGGAATTGACATTAAATCAAGACAACCCTAAGGCAGTGGCGAACATTTGGGTACACAAAAGGCCCACTCCTGAACTTCTGATAAACAGTGTGGTTGGTAAGTAAAGGGTTAGAGATGAAGGCAGAGAAACATTAGGACTCAGAGGAATAAACACGTTTTTGAAGTGGATTGTAAACTAAAGAATTCTTATATTTAAATAACTTGCATTATGAGTTGTGTTGTGTGGTCACATAAAGTGTGTGATAAAATTTGCACTTGAAAGTGCTCTCATCCAACAACAATTTTAAGGATGAAGAAATACAAGAACTGCCAAGGCTTCTGATTTGGAAATCATATTCTGCAATCTTTACACTTAAATAAATATGACATGAAAGTTTCTGGAAGAACTTTTCTTTGGAACAGGACTTTTATGATCATAGAAGGCTAACACATGCTATGCCCTGCCAAAGAATGGAAGATATGGATATTTCTGCATAGCAGTATTTTCTTCACAATTCTCTAATGCATTTTTTAGGATTGTCACTCATTCAAATTGTCAGCTTTCTCCAGCTTCTGTGCCAGTTCTCAACATTTCATTGAAAAATAATAGTACAAAATTAGTCATGATGAAAAGGAAAATGTCACAGTTATGCCAGAACCTCTTCCTTTTGCTGCAGAAGAGCCTTGGAAAATATTGCAATTTCTCTTCATTGCTTTCCCTGAAAATCACTTGCCATGAGAGACACACATGAGAGACCCATTGCTCATTATGCATTGATTCAGTACCTCTACTGTCAAACTAGTACTGTGTCACAAATGCTTACACTTTTCCCCAAACTAGATACAATTAGAGAAACTTTGGGCAAAAAGCAAGCTCTCAGGGAGGCTTTCACTAATCAATAGGTTTAGAATAATGCTTGCCTAAAACACAGTATTTTGCTTTGAAGTACAATTTTCATAGTGAACTGAAAAATTCAAGAGACTGTGAAGGTTGGTACCAATTGTGGGTTATATACTTAACAGCTCTCAACATTGTCGTGAGTCCAAGACCCTTGGCTGGTGATTGCACAACTGAGGATGATGAAGAATATCTGTTTTTTTTTTTTTTTTGAAATAAATAATGTTCTTGTAAGATAGAGTCCCATAAAGCGGTGCCAATCTCATACAGAATCATAGAATGTTTTGAGATGGAAGAGACCATTAAAGGTCTTCTAGTCCAACTCCTCTGTAATGAACAAGGACATCTACTCCTCCATCAGGTACTCAGAGCCCTGTCCAGCCCGACCTCAACTGTCTCCAGGAATTGGGCATCCACCACTTCTCTGGACAACCTGTTCCAGTGCCTCATCACCCTTATTGTATAAAACTTCTTTTTTATATCCAGTCTAAATCTCTCCTCTTTTAGTTGGAAACCATTTACCCTTGTCCTGTTACAACAGACCCTGCTAAAGAATCTAACTCCTTCTTTCTTATAGTCCTCCTATATATACTGAAAGGCTGCTCTCAGGTCTCCCTGGCTGGAGCCTTCTCATCTCCAGGCTCAACAACCCCAGCTCTCTCAGTCTGTCAAAGGCCTTACTGAAGTTCAGAGGGGTGACATCAGTGGCTCTTCTCTTGTCCACTGAAGCAGTTGTGCCATCAAAAAAAGTAACTGGGTTGGTCAGACAGGACCTACCCTTGGTGAAGCCATGCTGGTTATCCCATATTACCATGTATATAATCACAGGTACAAGCAATGTACGCAAGTGCTAGAACTGAACAGATGGCTCACAAATCACAGAATCATAGAATCATAGAACTTCTCAGGTTGGAAAAGAACTTCAAGATCATCAAGTCCAACCACAGCCTAACCATACCAAACTCTAACAACCCTCCGCTAAATCACTTCCCTGAGCACCACATCCAAACGATTTTTAAACACATTCAGGGATGGTGACTCAACCACCTCCCTTTGGAGCCTATTCCAATGCTTAACAACCCTTTCTGTAAAGAAGTTTTCCTGATATTCAACTTAAACCTCCCTTTATCTAACCTAAACCTCCCCTAAGCACAAGAAGAATGCAGAAGAAGCTGAAGTCAACAAATTCTCAGTAGTTTGCTTCAAGTATGATTGCATGACAGTGTCACTGCAAAGCAAGCAGGAGTATGAATTAACAAGTAACTGTCCATGTGCCCACTGTCCAAGAAACCACTTTTGGAGAATATACTGATGGCTGAACTCTATTTGGAAATGTTGTTATTAGTGTATTAAAACGGAAATGGGAATGTTTCCACGTAATCATCTACACTATAAAATTGCTGGAGTGATTTTCGACAAATTTTTGTCTCTTCTGACTAGCGTTCTCCCAACAAATTCACAGTCCAAGCATCATCCCCATAAATAAAGTGGATATGACTGCTCTATTCTAAAGGTTCAGAACGTTTTAGAGCATGAACCCAAGCTCAGTACCAGAAGATAGTCCCAAGCATGTTTCATTTAAATAGCATAGCTTATGTGTTGATGGTGTTACAAGAGATCTTGTAACAGGGTATGTATTTTCAGAATGCAGCTTCGTATACTTACTCAGAAGTTGCAAATTGTCCTCACTCATCTTATTCGAGTTTATAAATGTTCAAAAAATCTAAATCCTGAGACAAAATTTAACATTAGTGGATCCAAGTGGTTCCAAGTGGCTGCTGGCTTGTTAGCCCTCTGGACTTAGATTTTGTCATTTGTGAAGAGTGTGAAATGAAGCTCATATACTCTCAATACTGTGGAATACTCAGTGCTGTATAAAATACTCAATAATTTTATCTTTCCAAAGTACTTGGAAAGATAAAATTAATCTTTTAAAAGTAATGGACTGTGGTGAGTAGAAAGTTCATACTCTAACCATGAACTTTGATGTGAATGTTGGACACATTCACCAGTGTTAGATACGTTTACCATGAGCAGTCTCTCTGGATTGCTCTGGTTTCCTTTGCTGACCTTAGGCACACCTCTCCTTCACTCTTTTCAGATGAGAGGAGATGATAGTGAATGGCATATTTTAGAAATAGAACCTGATATTAACTAAGACTCCGTCTATACCTCCCTTGGAATATTGTAAAAATCACTATTTGGTCTAAAAATCACATTTTTTTCTGATTGCATTACCTCCAATTCAATGATCCAAGAACACAAATATTTTCAATAGAGATTTTCAAGATGCCATGCAAAATTTTACCATTTAAATATGCATCATTTTACAGATAATGTTAGTGTTGTATAGCATTTCAGTGATCTTTCCCTTGCTTATTTGCTTTGTTGAGAACAAACATGACAACTGGCTTTTTCACAGCACCTGCACCCTTAGAAAACTTGAACTATTTTAAGGAATTAACAACTTCCCACCCCAGACGGCAGTAAAAGTCCACTTTGTCACAGCAATATCACAGTGATGAATGTTCAAGGGCAAAGCTTTGATTAATGGCAGCTGCAGTTTGGATTTCACTGATGGTGATTTTATACCTCCTTCCAGACAGCTGCACACTTATGGCAAGTATCTAACTAGACATATTTATTATGCCAGTTTAGTTAAATGCTCATATAAATTAAGCATATGCATATATGCATAATTTGCATAGGCAGCACATGATTGTATTGTATGAATTAGGCTTCTAAGAGAAGAATGTCCATAATGCAGCTGAGATATTCCCATTTTGGTAAATTAAGGAGGTCTGTGCTTAGGTTTCATAAAAGGGGAATCCCAGTCTGAAAAGGGTCTTGGTGGTGAAAGAAAGGGGCAGTTTTCCTCTGTTCAGGAACACAAAATATCATTAATACAGATAAGTTATCCAGTGTTTTCATATGCCCTTTCAAAATGCAGAACACAGATTTTGGAAAAACAAGAAGTCCATTCTCATACAGCTGCTGTGGCCAGTTCCTCACCTCTTCTTTCTTAGATCAGTGACCAGTAGGAATTATCTTTAGACCACTACAGTCATTTTAATATGTGTTAAAAGTAACGTACATTTTACATTCACTACATTACATAGCCAAGACATTGCTATATTGCATTAGAATATAGCTTAAATCTTCACTGCCTGATTATCATAAATCACTGTGGGTCTACTTGACATTTTGGGTCAGCGTGGAAAACCACGAGGCAAGTATACAGTCTCTAAGTCACTTTTTGTTACTAAATATTCTCATTTAAAAAATTGAATTTTGCATATGAGAAATCATCAGTATGATCTGTAACACAAATCCTGGCTGTTTTGTTGCATAATGATTATGATAACTTTAAGTTGGGCAGCATGGTGTTCTATCCATCTTTCCCCACTTCATGCCCAGTCATCCCCAAAACACGGGTTCTCCATTTCCATTATTCTCCTTTTCCCATTTCTTTAACTGTTGGCATTGTGATGGAACAAGGGAAAATGGTTTCCAAGTAAAAGAGAGGAGATTTAGATTGGATGTAAGGAAGAAGTTTTTTTACAATGAGGGTGGTGAGGCACTGGAACAGGTTGTCCAGAGAAGTGGTGGATGCCCAATTCCTGGAGACAGTCAAGGTCAGGCTGGATGGGGCTCTGAACACCTGATGGAGCTGTGGGTGTCCCTGTTCATTGCAGGGGAGCTGGACTAGATAGCCTTTAATAGTCCCTTCCAACTCAAATGATTCTATGATTCTACGATTCTGTTATTTAAAGCTACCCATACAGAAAACGTCCTCTGTTTTCTATATGTATATGACAGAATGCAATGTATTATGGTTGGTTATACAGCTCAGGACAGGTACCACACAGGCTCCACGTCTTTGCTGTGCTCTTTCCTTTGACCAAGCAGGGTTTCCAGCCCTGGCCTGCACAGTCACACTTGTCCCCTCCTTGTCCCAGGAGGTAATCTTAATGCTACCTGCAGCACAAATACTGACTTCTCACGTATGTTATTACTGACAGGTAAGGAACAAAGAGAAAGCACTAAGGTATGTGGCTCAAAACCTCATTTCTTGCTTAGGGACTGGAGCTGTGGGGTAGAAAATTCCTACCAGATGGTGCTAGAGACACACAGCTGCAGCCAAAAAGTTTTGTGAGCCAGGCAAAGTCCCCTGCTCCACCATCCTCAAACAATTCTGATAAATCAGTGTCATTTCTCCCTTTTTCCTTTATATAATATTAAACGCATTCTCTTCATGAGCTGAGAACCCAAATTCTGTGGTAGTGTCTAAAATGAAAGCTTGTGGAGAAATATTCTCTTCCCTATTGTTTATTTATTTATTTGTTTTTGCTTTTATCCTCCGTGTACATTATACTGTGCTCTTCAGGACAAGCAGTTATTGCAGCTGTTGTGCTTTCAGGGGTTACACCTGAAGGGAAAATTTATAGCACACGAATTTATTTCGACTTTCTCGATGAGATATGGGAACAGTGGGTAAGACTTGTCACCAGGTGGCACCATTAAGCTAAGTTATGTCCCAGCTAGTGCATGCCACGGGATCTGTATTCAAAAGGAGTTTAAAAGAAAGATCTCTCTCTTCACCGTTCTTCAGATCCTAATTCAATACACGAGAGAGGATAGAGCAAATTCTTCTGTCCAGTGGCACATTTCAAATTATTCTAGTGTTATAATCTGGCGTATTTTCCACACTTTGTTTGTGGTGAACAAACAGCATGCCTATATTACTCCATGAAACACCTTCCTGCTCATATAATTTTCAACATGCTTCCCACCTGATGCATAAAAATGCAACATTTTCCCCAGTAATTTTAGTTATCCTCAGCAGAGCTGGGAAATTCACCCGTGGAATCGTGTCCAAATATTTTCAAGTATATCCTATGAACCCAAGCTGTAAGAAATTGATTTTTCTTGCTTAGTAGTGAATGACACCATACACTGAGCAATAAGCTGAGCACGTTGGAGCACAAGTGCTGCTTCCCATTTCTACTTGCTATTCAGCAGCGGTGGTGGTGGCCCCTGTGTGTGGGAAATGCAGCAGTCTGATTTTCAGCATGCATGAGATGATATAGCTTTCCTCTGAAGCAGATAACAAAAGTCTTCCAGTAACAGGCACTTAGCTTCAGTCAAAAAGTGGAGCTTCTTTTGATAGGATCAGACTCCCCTCTAAATACTACTGGTGTATTGTATCAAACTGTAGTATAGCAGTGTTATGGTATTTTTACTAACAAATCATAGAGTGGGCTGGGTTGCAAAGGACCTCGAAGATCATCTTGTTCCAACCCCCTGGCTATGGACAATGTTGGCACTAGATCACTCACCAGATTGGGCTGCCCAGGACCCCATCCAACCTTGGCCTTGAGCACCTCCAAGGGTAGGGCAGCCACAGCCTCTCTGGGCAACTTGTTTCAGTACCTCACCACTCTCTGAGTGAAGGATTTCCCCCTAACATCTAGTCTAGATCTCCCCTCTTCTAGTTTAAAACCGTTCCCCCTTATCCTATCACTAGCCATCTGTGCAAAAAGTTGATTTTCCTCTTGTGGATAAGCTCCAACAACAAACAATGCTATTAACCCAATGAGAGGATTCTAGGGTGACTCTTGGGAAACAGCAAGTTCTTGTTCTTCTTTTGAGCAGGTATTAAAGAAATACAAACCAGCGTCTCGTTCTTTCTGAATGTGCTAGAATATTCAGTCAGCAGTGATGCTATTAGCCACCTCTGGGATTCTTGTAAGCATGGTTGAAGAGTGCAGTCTGTAGTTCCTACTTAGATAATGAAAGCGAGCAAGAAAACAGATTTATACTTAAAAAAGTGTTTCATTAACTTTTTTTTTTTTAATATTAAAACTATTTAATGAGTATTGCTCATGTACATTGTGAATCGTAAGGTCAAATTAGTCCAATAGGCTAATTATGTTCAAATGTATTCTCTGATTTCTCAGCCATTTCTGGGGCCTTGCTAGATAAGATTGTATTGTACTAAGATGCAAATGCTGTAATTTAAGCCATAAATTCTGTATGTGTTTTCCTGTCTTTGCTTGCTTCTCTGGACAGCTGTGAAAGTCAATCATTTTGCAGTCTTCGTGTCAGCCTCAAGTTGTGTGTATCTGGGTCCTTGGGGATACCCAAAAGTTGGCTGGGAATGGCCCTCTCGTTAACCCCACTTGAGCTGGTTGGAGTAGAGGGTCCTTTGAAGTCCTCTCCAATCTCAATTACTCCATGATTATGTCATTCCCTGTCAGAAAAAAAAGGTCTTGGCAAACAGAAGTTATGAATTTCTCGAGATAAGCTTGTGAAACTCCCAGCATGGAAACTGCAGAATTGCTCTCAGGTAGACTCCTTGCTCGTAAAGATAAGGGCAATATTCAGAGTGTTTGGAAAGAACAATTGGTTCTATAGAGATCTGTGCTGCCATGCAGTTTTTTACTGACATCTGCACATTAAAACACAATAGATAATGTAAATGCCTATTTATCTTCCTAATGAAGTAGAAAATATGCATTCTTATATAGCAAATAGGAAGTAGAAAGGTTCTGTGATACAGTATCTCAAGGAAAGAAGTGCCATTGAGTATTTTGCAAAAGTAATGCCAATTATAAAAAATCCCATGTGTACATATACACCTTTCTTACTTTCAGTGTGATGACTCAGTGAGCATTTTAAATAGCAGCAATAATGGTTTTATTACAGTGAGGGTCTAAGAGTGAAGCTGAGGCAGGGTTTGTAAATGAGAACAAGATCAGGCAAGCCTTTTATGGGAGTTAGGGAAGGCACTGCCTAAAATAATGCCTCTTGTATTGATTTATGTAAAAAAAAAAAAAAAGAAGCAGTCACAGGCTGCAACATCATCAAATGCATCTTTGGTCCAAATAATGCTACATTATTTTTCACCATTTGAAGGATCTAAGTGTTGTATCAGGTAGCAAAAATATCACTCCTGAGTCATGGTAGTGTATTTCTCTATGCTTTTCCAATTTCTCTCACTTAAATGGAGACACGGACAAAAGGGAAATGGATCTGATGTTTAGATAAAAATATTTATATAAGATGCTACATTTGACACTAAATTCACTTGCACCAAAGTTGCTCCTAATGCTGGAACCCATTTCTTTTCACTATGATTTTTTTTTTCCATTTAATTGGGTGTGGTTTTCTTGTTTTTGTTTTTCATTTCTTGCAGTCAATAGCAGGTCATTGATTCTGTATGGAGCACTGTCTGGAATTCCAGGAAGTACCCCAAGGACCCAAACATCTTCTTGGGTGTGATGCTGCAGGCAGCTACCTCTGCTTATAACTGATTGTGTTCCTGACAGCTTTAAATTAGTGTGGTTTTCTTCCCTGCAAATCTTCACTGAAACTGAAATTCTTGCACATGCCCTGGTATGTTAGCAAAAGAAACATCAACTCTGAAAGCACAAGTGTTTGCCCATTTTAAGATCTGATGAAGCAGTGAATTAAGCAGAATACAAATTGTTGCTTGTTTTTTCACAAAAACAGAGCTTGTGAATCTTACTGGCAGGGCATATGCTGATCTATTTCCCCTTCCTTTCTCATACCATTCATGACTTTCAATATGACTGATCAATTTTAACTATTTTACACACACAAAAAAGCACTCAGAAGTCTCTTGAAAGAGTACTGCCATTGGCCTCATTTTACAGATAGGGTCATAGAATAGTGTGGGTTGAAATGGACCTTAAAGCCCCTCCAGTTCCAACTCCTTGCCATGGGCTGGTTGCCCCCCAACAGCTCAGGCTACCCAGGGCCCATCCAACCTGGCCTTGAGCAGTTCTAGGGATGGGGCACCCACAGCTCTCTGGACAGTACCAGAGCATCACTGCCCTCTGAGTAAAGAATTCCTTCCTAATGTCTAATCTAAATCTCCTCTCTTTTAGTTTAAAAGTTTCCTCCTGTCTTGTAACTGTGGCACCTGACAAAGCATCCCTCCCCAGCTTCCCTGTATGCCCTTTTTAGTACTGGAAGGCCACAATCAGGTCTCCTGATAGTCTCCTCTTTTCCAAGCTGAACAAACCCAGCTCCCTCATCCTTTCTGCATAGGAGAGGTGCTCCAGCACTCATCTTAGTGGCCCTCCTCTGGACTCAGTCCAACAACTCCATGCCCTTCCTGTACTGGGGACCCTAGAACTGGACACAGTACTCCAGATGGGGCCTCACAAGGGCAGAGTAGAGGGGGACAATCACCTCCCTCTCTGTGCTGCCACCCTCTGTTGATGCAGCCCAGGATGCTGTTGGCCTTTCAAACTGCAGGCGCGCACTGCTGGCTCATATCCATCTTGACCATCAGGCTCCCCAAGTCCTTCTCCACAGGGCTGCTCTCAATCCATCTCAAACAACAGAAGCACTGGGCCTTTCTGGCTCATACTGTCTGTTTTTTTTTCTCCCCTCCTTCGTACATCTTCTCATCATCATTCCCAATCCAGATGTGAACACTGCTGTGTCCATCCATTGGGTGACACCAATTAATTTCCTCAACAGTATTCCCCGATCTAGTGGTTGGAAACCCTGTCCATGCCAGGATGTTGGAGCTCAGTGATCTTTAAGGTACTTTCCAACCTAAGTCATTCTGTACTTGTATGATTCTATTGCTCAGTATTTCAGTCTGGCTTCTGATTGCGTCAATGTGCCAACCAGGGAAGCTTTCTATATGCACTTTTATTTCATACTGTATACTAGAGAGCAGCATGTTGGAGGGTTGTTGTAATACTGAAGGAGAGGGAGCCCTGCAAAGGTTTTAGATTTTTTCAAACTCTTATGGGAATATATAAAGGGATTTTATATATTGCTGAGCTAAGCAGTAGCTGGCAAATAGTTTCCTGTTTGAGGGAATGGAGATATATGTACCTACTTTCTTTCAATGTGTATTACTCACTGAGCTACATTGGGAATAGCACAAGTTTTCCATTCTGCCTCAGTTTTGAAATTACAGTTTTCAGCAATCTCTTTTAAGCTATGTTAATTAACCCGACTTCACTGACTTTGATCCACTACTCCATACTATTTCCAAATAAGATAAAATAAAATAAAATAATATCCAAATAAAATAAAATAAGATAAAATGTGAATGCTTCTCATTATGCTTGTTTACAAAATTGGTGATATTGATGTATGGTATGAATTTTGCTGTGAATTTATCTACTTTATTTTACCCGCTTCACATCAGAAATATCTAAGAACATTCTGGAAGAGCAAACTCCTTAAATTTACTCTGGTGTCTCTGTGACTCCAGTGCCCTTGCATCATCAGTTTGCTCTGATTCTTAATCTATTAAGAGCCAAAGCAAATTATAAAAGTATACTGATCACCCGACTGCCTGTGATAGCAAATTTCCATGGTGGTAGCTAAAGGAGCTTACAATATAACACAAGTAATGACAGACAGTGCAGCAAAGGTGAGCTCTGAAGATGTGGAATAGGGTGGGCACAGTGATGTTTGACCAATCCAAGTAAATCTGTGCATATAAATATCTCAAAGAACTCTGTTATCCCTGAGGAAATTAACCACTGTTTTTGAGTGATGGGAAATGAAATTCCAAGCCATGTATGACTCTACAGCACTGCTTTCCATGTGGTTACAGAGCCATGCACTGAGATAAAAGCAGCCAAGCAAAGTCAGTCTCCATTCTTTGGTGTTCCTGAACCCCTGAAAGCTGTGCCCTGGCCCCCTGCCCATGGCCCTCCTATGCCATCTGATGTCATTCTGACTAAGGCAAATGTTCTGACATCCTTCAACTGTCATCTTGTGAGATGGAATAGGCAACTCCTTGTGTTTATTTAGTCAGTTTACTTACAGCCAGACAGCTTACCTCTCAGGCAGGATGCCTGCTTCTCATCTGGTTTCTACTCTATTTGATTTGTTTTACTCGTAGCCCTACTATGAATTTAAACTTCCCTGAATACACAAATCTTTCTGGTGCTAGTTCATTCGCAGGGAAGGCCAACACTGTAATTGAAAATTAATTAAATGGGCGTAGGTGTCTGTCTCTGCATGGGGCAGGCATCATGCTGTGTGTGAGCAGGAATGAGGGGAAGGTAAGCATTTCTAATGGAATAGGTTCCTCTCCACACTGGATTCGTTAGCATAATCATAATTGTGATGGTTTACTTGCCATGCAGATAGCAAGCCAATGATTCCATAGAAACATGGTAACAGTGATCAGCTCTGTACATCTGTGGAAGTTTTCTGTGCATTGTATTTATTTCATTGCTTTCTTTCTCAGACTTCTCTTCCCCCAGTACATCTGTACTCGAGAAATTTTATTTGGCCAGTTTGGTCAGCACAAACATATAAAATGACAGATTTTTCTACGTGGTTGATTGATTCTCATATTCGAAAATCATATTCAAAGGAAATACGTCTCATACACATCTCTGATTTTAATAGTGTCTTTTGCAAAACACTCATGATGCTTCATGGAAAACCTAGAAGATGAACTTAAATAAACAGAGTAGACAAATCCTAATATGAGGCAGTACTGCTCTTCCTTTCACTCTTGTTGCCTAGTTCTGGAAATCGACTATATTAGTATTTAAATAAGAGTAAAAGACAGGAGATCAGGAAGAAAAACAAAGACGTCCCATATCTACTTTTACATTAACAGAATAATACCCTGAAAGGGAAATCATGCCAATAGCTGCATCTGTGCTTTTGGCAAGATGGTGATTAAAAAAAAAAGCAAAAGAAATCTCTTCATTTTCAAGATAGCTTCACAAAGAAAGCAACCAGACATGGAATCATCTCCCACACTTCACTGCCTGCGCCTGTTGCATGCGATGTCCTTGGATGCCTAAAAGATTAGGCAGTATGATCCACCTGGCCCAAGTAAAAGGGACCAAAGGCATTTCTCCGTCTACAAAGTTAAGCTCCTGGTAAGTGTATCCTTTTACTAAGTCACGCAATATTTTCATAATGAATAATACTAATAATTATTATTACCAATTTTTTGGTAATTACACTGAAGTACAATGTTTACGTCTGCCAGTTGTTACGAACTTGGTAAATAGAGGAAAGGCTGTAACACGACCTAAGTAAGGTATATTGATGAAGACTATGTATTTTGAGAAGCTGATATTCCTTTCTTTTCTTTTTCAGCTCTATGAAAATGAAGAAGACAAACTGAAAGTTTTGCTCTGCAAAAATTAATAGGGACCTCTGGGTCTTGAGGGGACAAAATTGTGGATGAGTCCTCTCATGTGGCAAGGCATTAAGAGCAACAAAAAAGGTATCATTTTACAATTACTTCATGTTCTCATTGTGAACAGAGAATATACACCAGTAAGAGCCTTACTTCCAGATTTAATCTATATAAATCAGAACTCTGTTAAAACAAAAACAAATAAACAACAACAAAAACAACAAAAGAAAACAACACCAAAAAACCAGGTTTAATTTCGGAGTGATGTTCTCAATTTTTTCACCAATCTGGAATTTTCTTCTGCAGCACTTTTATGCGTTTAATCAAATGGTAGTCTTTGTACTGCAAAAACATTTTGCTTCTCTCTCGAGGGAAAAACCACCTCTTCTCCCAATTACTAAATCTCAGTTACAGTTTGTTTGCAGCAGAATGTCAGTCAGAAATTAGATGGAAGTTTCAGCATCTCAGTGGTCAGTCAAGACCAGAATGGGCAGGGAATAAGGTCATGTTCTGACAGCTGAAAAGGCAGCTAATCGTCAGTCTCAGCATGTGAAATATCAACTCAAAACCGTGAAACCAAACAAGGATTTTGCACGTCATTGGTGTGAAATTTGTGTTCATGTTTTGGACTGGTTCCACAGACATTATATGCAAGTCTAGATTTGTAGTGGCGCATAGTCAAAATCTCTTGGCCAGCTGGATACCACATGCCTTTCTTGAATTCAAAGAATTATTACACTGGATCATTAAACTCCTAATTTAACACTCATTATACCTGAAGAAAGTATTTGCCTCTCTTGGTGATATGTCTTTTCCTGTTTTTCTTAATGCAAAATTAATAACTGCCAAGTCTTATCTCCCCTTAAGAAAAAACTGCTTTTCTTTTTCTTTTGCAACATAAAACTGTCATCCTTAATACATTGTCATCAACACCAGAGGTTAAATTTGATTACATTTTGATTCCAAATTACTAAGGGTATTTCATGTCATAGAATCATGGAATGGCCTCGGTTGAAAAGGACCATAATGACCATCTAGTTTCAACTCCCCTGCTATGTGCAGGGTCACCAAGCAATAGATCAAAAGATTTTCTCTAGAAACCAGAGAAGATAGAATAGTCTTTGCTGGACTTTTGTTGCTCTCACAGTGTTTCTATTCTTTACAGCCAGGGAACTGTCGTCCATGAGGTGCCTGTGCTGACACTTATGTGAAGGCTTTTAGCAGGGTACAGCAGCTGTTTTTTAATTTCTTCTACATCTTTTCTGAAGTGTAAGGCTGTTGTTTTTTTTGTGTGTGTATCTCTGTGTAGGCACATTTGTACCTTTGCTACTGTCTCAGTTGAATTTCAGTTCAAACTGGGTTGATATAAGTGAATGTGGAGCATGCACTCTTTAGATAGCTTCTGATAATCTTGCTTACTACTAGGGGAATTTTGTCAGTTTGAAGGGTTTCATTGCTCCATGCAGAGGAATTAGCCTTTACAAGAATGGTTTTGAATTCTCAGTAGTAAAAAAGAGACACACATTCAGAAGATTTTAGGGGCTCATATGTGTATGGCTAGAAAGTCATGGAAGGCTGAGATGCATCTGAAAATAGGACTGAGATGCGTGGATATTGGATAAGATGTGTGGTGCAAAGAAGCTCTAGGGACGCTCCTACAAAGCTGATTACAAAGTAGGACTCTTCTGGTTTAGTTGTGTTCCATAGTGTCTTATATGTCAGACAGCTTTCCTGCTATCATATCATGATAAGATACTTGTTTTCTTCCTAAAGCACTTATACCCTGGGAGAAGAATAAAACTGCTTACTTAAGACCAAGTGGATTGCATAGAAATAAGCATTTCTACAGACATAAGTGAAGAAATAAATAACAATCTTGCATTTCTTACCTATAATTAAATCAGAAAGGTCTCTGTCTCCCTTTATCTTGCAGACTTGCTCTAAATGCTTTCTTGATGCACAACTTTTAAGGAATTATTTTCTCTATGCTTGTCCTACATTTCAGGTTATATGCATCAAAGGGAACCTACCCTTGGCAAAATGCATTAGCTTAGCAGTTGTTCTTTTGCAAGTCCCTCAAAGAATCTAAGTGGTTTTAATATTTATCCTCAAAATATGTATTTCTTTTCCCTTCATAGAATCATAGAACCATAAAATGGTTTGGGCTGGAAGGGACCTTTCAGATCATCTAGTTTCAACCCCTCTGCTATAGGCAGGACACCTTCCACTAGACCAGGTTGCTCAGAGCCCCATCCAGCCTGGCCTTGAATGACTCCAGGGAAGGGACAGTGTGGATGCCCCATCCCTGGAGGTGTTCAAGGCCAGGTTGGATGGGGCCCTGGGCAGCCTGGTCTAGTATTAAACATGGAAGTTGGTGGCCCTGCCTGTGGTGGAGGGGGGGAGGGGAGCGGTTGGAGCTTGATGATCATTGAGGTCCCTTCCAACCCGGGCCATTCTGTGATTCTGTGAATAAGGTGTCCTAATAATGTTAGACTAAGTATCATCTCCTGAAGTGCACTAACTCTTCAGTTTAATGAAGATTGCCTTCTCTTTGATTCAGCGTCTCTATCCATGAAAGTTCATGTTTTATATTTGATTATGTTGTATTTTAGAACTGCAGCATGATAAAAAATATGCTTAGTATAAACATCTAAATTGCACAGAGCAGGTAGGTTACGGAGAACATCTGCGATAGTAATTAACCAGCGTAGATGGAATCACAGAACTAAGCCTTACTAAATTTCTTCTTCTTCTGTAATAGCAATAACAGGCAGGGGTAGGATTGAGAGAGATTTATGATGAAATGCTGCTGTCAGAGTCTTGCTGAAGGGTATCAAGAAGAGAATAAAGAGAGAGAAGAAGAACTTAGAAAACAAAGCAGGTTGAAAAGGTAGAGGAAATGACCTGAAGAAACTGAATTTAAAATAAGACAACTGAGGAGAGGAAAATATATGCCCTTCCAAGAAAGGAAAGGGAAAAGGAAAGGGAAGAGGAAAGGGAAAGGAAAATAGAAAGGGAAAATAGAAAGGGAAAGGGAAAGTAGAAAGGGAAAGGGAAAGAAAGGGAAGTAAAAGATCAGAGACTAAAGGATAAAAAAAGTGACAAGATTAAAACTTGAAGAAGACAGTCAAAGAAAAGAAAAGGAAATCTATAAGTGGAAGGAGGGCATGAGGACAATTGTACAGAAGATCTCAATTTAGATGATTAAAATTATGAAGTTTTTATCCCATTTTTGTCTGAAATGAAGCAGAATTTAACAAAGTAAACCTTGAGAGTGAAGAGAGACTCCATGTGTGTATATGCATACACATCCTCATATATTTATGTGTAGACATTTGTGTGTGTAAATGGTCTAACTACCTTTGAATGGAATTAATAATGGTGGACAGTGAAGACAAAGATGATCTTCCTACCACAATATGAGATTTACTGGTGACTGATGGATTTTGAAATCACAGTTATTTAGTGGTCATTTGAGAATTTGGTAGTCTGCAGTGACCTCTGAGCTGGTTGTCTAAAAAACATTTTATCATATGTGGAAAGAAATAACCTCTTTGAAGTTGTGAATTATCTAACCTCCTTCATCCTCACCCTGAGGTGAGTGCTGTCACAGAAGTGACATTCTCTCCATGGAGTATTTCTCTCCATGGAGTAAAAATTTTATCTAGGCCACTAACTCAATGATAGACTGCTACACTGTAGAAGTCTTTCCTCAAGGTGACATGAGTCTTGTTTGAAATATGTACCCTTAATATAAATTCTATTTAACCAGTTGCACAAGAATATGCAGCTTTTTCATTACAATTGTTACTTACTGAGAATGTTAAAAGGAAATATTATCTTCTTCTCCCATGAGATGCTGTTCTTGACTTCCCTCCTGCCTTTCTTTTAGCATGGAAGAGCTATTGGAGATTCCCAGCTCAATTTAAAGAAGAGCTGCTACAGGAAAACTACTGGAGATATCTAGAATAATATTATTCCCTTCGTGGTTAATAGCATTCTGGAAGATATTAGATATTCCCATCTGATTGCAGCTGCTTCCAAACCCAGTGATGCAAGTCTCATAAGCCCCTAAATTAAGAGGGACTACTTCTTGCTCAGGGGAAAAAAAAAAATATTAAAAATATAGGAATATTATAATGGCTATAGTTATCTTGGGGAAATCCATAGCTTTGTATGCTTGAGTGATAATTTGCCTTAGGTATTGCCAGAAACTGACTAAGACATACCAGTTTCCCCAAAGATTCTGAATGGGAAATGTCTCCTGGGAATATTGTCTGACATCCTGAGGCAGTCTTTGAGGGGATGGGCCTCTTCTCCCAGGTAACTAATGACAGAATGAGAGGTAATGGCCTTATGTTGCACCAGGGGAGGTTCAGGTTGGATATTAGGAAAAATTTCTTCTCAGGAAGAGTGGCGAGGCATTGGCACAGGCTGCCCAGGGAGGTGGTGGAGTCACTGTCCCTGGAGGTGTTCATGAAATGTGGTGATGTGGCACTGAGGTACATGGGTCAGTGGGCATGGTGGGGGTAGATCGATGGTTGGACTGAATGCTCTTAGTGTTCTTCTCCAACCTTAATGATTCTGTGATTCTGCTGTAACTGAGCTGCTGGATGTCTAGGAAGGTCAATGACAGAAAGAAAAAAGGTGCAGGGGTACAGATTAATTCCCCAAATACTAGGACAGGCAAAAGTATGAACAAAACTGTGCATTAAATGTCCTTATTATTTCTGCAACCGATCCTAACATTCAGCTCATCAGCAATAAATGTGTTAACTAGGTAGAAAAGCAAAGGAAAGCCAAAGCTCTGCATGTGCTTGTGGTGAGTTCTGTGTATAAATCCTGCTATTTTGTACTTCTGCTTACCTATAATGCATTACTTCAGAGATGTTACTCTTTGTGGTAGATAAAATGCATTCCGAGATAAGCAGTTTATAAAACATTGCCTACAACTGCGGGAGGAATCTGATTGCAGCTCCTTCACAAGATTTCTCCAAGCCAGTGTTGTTATTTATCATTCATACCGAGTAGCTCTAACATTCACAGTCAAGGGAATGAACCAGGATATCCCCTTCTCCTTCATTAACATCAACTTCACACAGAACTGGATAACTGCAGTAAGTTTGTAGATTTTTGCTTACACATTTCCCTATTTGTCATATTGGGCTCTGCCACAAACTGTCAGAGAAATAAATCCTTGAAATGCATGCCTCAGTTTCCCTAACTGCAAAATAGAAACCGTGATACATGTCCATCACAGGCAGCATTCTGAGGGTTGACCACTTACCTGTCTGTAACTCTCAGAGACTGTAAGGAACTTTTTATCCATATTGACATTTTAGAGATTTTTTTTTTTGGTGCTATAAGAAGGTTACTTTTTGGAGAAGCCCTCGTGTGAGACAGTGATAGCTTATGCTGCCGGAGCTTTTGGGGACCTGGGAAAAAGTACTGTAGAAATGGAGTGCTGAGTTGGAAAAACCCTATTTTGTAAACAAGTGAATAACTTCAGAACTGTTTCTCAGCTTGAAGCAATAAGAAAAAGCATGAGCATTCAAAAGAATAATTTCCAAGGTGTTAACATGATTTTTTTTTCGTATTCGTGAGGACAAAATAAAATGTTTTGTGAAATAATTGTGAAAACGTTCTGTTTTATTTGATATGTTTTATGTAAATGTATGGAAAAGATTAAAAAAAAATTGCAGTATATTCAGGAATCATTCAAGGAAGACAGGAGAAGAGAAAGCAGACAGGATTCTTAACAAGTTTGTGTGTCTTGAAATATAGCTGGAAATCGTAGAATCATAGATGCATAGAATCATAGAATGGTTTGGATTGGAAGGGACCTTTAAGATCATCTAGTTCCAACTCCCCTGCTATAGGCAGGGACACCTCCCACTAGACCAGGTTGCTCACAGCCTCATCCAGCCCGGCCTTGAACACCTCCAGAGAGGGGGCATCCATTGCTTCTCTGGGCAACCTGTTCCAGTGTCTCACCACCCTCACAGTGAAGAATGTCTGTCTCCTTTATATTTCATCTAAATCTACCCTCTTCCAGTGTAAAGCCATTTCCCCTCATCCTGTCTCAACATGTTCATATAAAAAGTCTCTCCCCAGCTTTCCTGTAAGCCCCTTCAGGTGCTAAAAGGCTGCTATAAGGTCCCCCTGGAGCCTTCTCTTCTCCAGGCTGAAGATCCCCAGCTCTCTCAGCTTGTCCTCGTACGGGAGGTACTCCAGCCCTCTGGTCATCTTCATGGCCCTTCTGTGGACCAACAGCTCAACATCTTTCTTACATTGGGCGCCCGGTACTGGATGCAGTACTCCAGGTGGGGTCTCACAAGAGCCAAATAGAGGGGCAGAATCACCTCTCTCAACCTGCTGGTCACCCTTCTAGAGAATTTGAAAAGAACAAGATTTAAAAGATAGCCAGTTCTGTTTTGAATCACGTGGTAAAATTTCAATGACATTTTCAATACAAAGACACATATTTTCACAATATTGTAGTTTGAATTTCATCTGTTTTATCAGTCCTATTACCAACTGCACACTCTCTCAGGTTTCAAGCTAGTTGTTAGCATTGATTGCCTTTTTATTTTTTATTTTTTATTTTTTTGTTTTTAGTTGATTATGCGTTTTCCCTGATCCAATCATACTTAATTGTACTGTTTGGGTTTAGAGAATGGGTGCTGTGTACAGAGGCAGAATTCTGGAGGAATTCCTCCTTACTGATAACTAAACAGGCAGTTCTTCTTGGATTGGAATCCCTCATCCCAAATCCTGCAGTTTCTCATATGCTTTTTTGACTGTCTATTTGATGACTTGATTTGACCGTAAGCTTGCACTGAACTTACACCTTGGATCTCTGCTTACTTCCTGTGGACACGACCCTCAATGAGATATGTGACTCACTTATAAACAGATAAACCTGCCAGCTGCAGTCCCCCAGATTCTGTAAAGGCTTTCTACAACTTTGGTTAAGCATAACCTTGATAGTTTTGGGTGGGATCTACTTGATATGGTTGAAATGGCTCATCTGACTATTGGTGGGAGTAATCTCATAGTCAACCCTACAGGTCAATATAGGTGTGAGATTTCATCTCTGCCTTTCTGTGCATGTTTAGGCTATGGATATATACTTATTTTCAGTGCAAGCATCTTTGAGCTGATGTTTTCACTCTCTGTACCTGGAAACAGGGGAACAAATTCTTTGCTCCTCTTACAGCAATATGAATGTAGAGCAACTTAACCAACTACACTATTTCTTATAATAGGTAGCTCTGCAATCTGCATTGGAGTTATTTTGTAGTGTGACTCACTCATATGCACTACACACTTCTCAGCAAATACTCAACATCTTGAAGTATCAGAGCTTTCCTGACTTCTTTTCATTTGTGTGTATGTCATAGTATCATCATAGAGTAGTTTGAGTCAGAAGAAGTGTATGAAGATCAACTAGCCCAACTCCTCTGCAACAAACATGGACATCTACAGCTCAGTCAAGTTGCTTAGTGCCCCATCCAGCCTGACCTTGAATGTCTCCAAGGATGGGGCATCCACCGCCTCTCTGAGCAACCTCTTTCAGCGCTTCACTACCCTTATTCAATGTTTGTTGCTGTAAGCTCCAAATAGATGAGATCTTGACTTTTTTTTTTTTTTTGGTCATTTAGAGGACAGTAAAGATCTGAAAATGCTTTCATTATCTTATTAAAGATAATCAAGCACTTGTTGATTACAGAAATTCTGCTCACACATGCATGAGCTGTAGGAAGAGGCAAAGCTCCTTCCAATCTAGTTACCATATTTTTGATCTGCTATTGAATTTTGCTTTCTATGATCACTTTTTCTTTCCTTCATCCACCTGTCATCATTAGTAGACTTATACTACAATTCTGAATGTATCCTTCTGTACATTGTAAGTCAAAACAGTACAAGTAGCTGAGTGGTCATGTTCTCACTCTTCAAATGTCCTTCAGTAATATATTGTGCTTGCATTCTCCTTGTGCTATTCATTGCATTCACAGCAAAATGAAAGAAATACAGTGGAGGCTGTGCCTGTGCCAGCATCTTCCTCGAGAGATCTTGTAACTCAGTGATAAAATTTGTGTGGGTTAATTTAATTTACCCCTTTAATTTCTTCTGAAAGCAATTGAAAACACTATTAACTACTATTTAAAATATCAGCAGTTCCCATACCTACCACGCAATAGCAACTTGAATTGCTATGGTTTTCATCTGTATCCAGTATTTACAGTATGTTGGTTGAGTAAAGATGCTACTATTTAGCAAATGTCGACTTTTGAACACTTCCTACCTTATCTACCCTGATCCAGTGCTGATCATCACTGCCTACCAGTGCCTTATTTTGGCTTGCATTAAACAGGTTTTCCCTTTTTGTACCTTGTAACAGGGAATGTTTTTCTTTTCACACCCTTGTCAGAGCATATGGTTTTGCCCCTGAACCTGTTAAAATCCAGACACTATGTTGAGTCAACAGCTTTCAAAGTTGCAATCAGGTTAACCAAATAGAATCTTGGTGACAAAGATTTCCAGCCATGTCATTTACATCTGGGATGGTTTATTCTTTCTGATGCAGTCTTTCATGAATGCTAATGATTCTCGAATTAGTAGCAAAAATATTGCTATTAGTAGGCACGTTCCATTGCTTCTTGAAGCTTTCTGCAATGACACGTGTTATTTCTAGGCGTCCTTCAAGGTCACATTTTAACATAAGATTTATATGCCCTGGCATCTTTTAGTGAAGCACTGGAACAGATTGTCCAGAGAGGAGATGCAGCAGACAAAGATAGGGAAGGCTGTTTCATTATGGAACTCAACTTTGCAGTGAGCCAACAGCAAAGATGAGACTTAATGTAGCTCAGAAATTGACATAAGACCTCTAGCTTGCCTATCAAAAGTCTACAGAAAGCAGATTGTAGCACTCCCATATTAAATATTCTGGAATAGTAACTTGGGTGAGGCAGAGAGATGAACTCTATATGAAGTTCACTTTAGGCCAAACAAATGGATCAGATTTTTGGTACTTCATCTCACTTGAAAAGAGTCACCTCTGATTGCAAAGTGCTCTCTCAGGCAGCTGCTTACTAGTAAATCAGCTAAAAGAATCTCATCACTCCTGGAGCATCTGGAAGTAATGATGGCGTGACTATACAACCTAGTTCAGACTGGATTCCTTAAAGGATCCCAGAGAGGACAGATCAACTATGAACTTGGTCAGTTATTAGCTAAACTACCTGATTCTTCATACCTGTCTGAAAAACCATGTAGAGCTAGTTTTGCAAATTTGCTGATGCTTTGCTCTTTTTTATTTTTTTGGTTTGTTTGTTTGTTTGGTTGGTTGGTTGTTTATTGTGGTGAAGAACTTTGACCCAAAATAGGAGTTTTAGGCCAGATGAATAAAAATGCAGAGGTCCCTATGTGCCACTGATTTCAGTTTAACTCAAATAGATGTGTGAACCAAAGTCTTGACATCTTACATATTTGTATCTTCCAGATGCCTTTGCCTTATAGGAAATTATGATGTGTATGTTGATTCACAGCCACCTCATGGAACTTGGTGCAGACCAGCAAAAGTGTTCAGGTGCTTGTATCTGCAGGAGAGCACTTACTAGGATCTATAAAATATCTTTGCACATACTGACTGCTGGTGGAAGTTGAATTCCTAACGTTTACATATGGTTTGGTAAATCTCACTAGCCACATCACCTGCATATTTATGTGCCTTTGAAAATGTGGCTCTAGGATTTTTCATGTAGTAGGGGTTATAAATCTCTTCATACTGAGATTTCCACATATTTCTATAATAGTAAATAGCACGGGGCACTCCACTTTGTTCCAAGCAGCTATCAGACCCAGTTCTGCCTTGTGGCTTGGATCATCATTTACATCAGTACAAAGCAGGCTGGATTTGGCTATTTAAAAACACTAACAAAGAAAATCAGCTCTAAATGTAGTTTAATTTGCCAGTTAAGGTAACTTAACTGGCTGATTTGTGCTTTTGGAAGTTCAAAAGAGCTGCTGGAATATTATCTGCTCTAATCATGTGGGTACAAAGCAGGTGAAAAATGCTGCTGGGACAAGTAGAGGAGAGTATTGATTTAATAGTGTTTGCCACTCACTGCATGGGACAACCAGTCAGAGGTCTGGCTGGGTAACAGCTAGTGAAGGCAGAATAATTCTCTTTGATTAAAAATGGTGCCACTGGTCAAAAGAATTTCCTAAGCAACATAAGCAGTCCTCTTAAGCATTCTAATGGGGTTGGAAGAATATTCCTAGGGAAACTTATCCCATGGTTTCATTTATCATACCTTTTCCCTAGATTTCCTGAATGGGGGTGATCAGTCTTCTGAAGACAATGTTCAGCCAGGCTCCATTTAATCCTTTTTTTCAGTAACTGCTGTGCTATTAGCAACTATCACAAACATTTCCTCTACTGGATTTCATTGTTATCATATCCTTGCAGAATTACAGTTTTGCATATATTCACAGAATCACGGAATTGTTGGGGTTGGAAGGGACCTCTAGAGATCATCAAGTCCAGCTCCCTGCTAAAGCAGGCTCCCTAGAGTAGGTTGCACAAGAAAGCATCCAGGAGGGTTTTGAATATCTCCAGAGAAGAAAACAACCTCTCTGGGCAGCCTGTTACAGTGCTCTGTCACCCTCACAGTAACAAAGATTTTCTGATGTTCATATGGAACTTCCTGTGCTCCAGTATGTGCACTCTGCCTCTAGTCCTGCCGCTGGGCACTGCTGAATAGAGCCTGGTCCCATCCCTTGACACCCAACCTTTATATACTTATATGCATTGATGAGATCCCCTAACAGTCTTTTCATTAAATTACTTTCACGAATTTTTAGAGTAGAGTAGAGTAGAGTAGAGTAGAGTAGAACAGAACAGAACAGAACAGAACAGAACAGAACAGAATAGAATAGAATAGAATAGAATAGAATAGAATAGAATAGAATAGAATAGAATAGAACAGAACAGTTCAGTTGGAACGGACCTTTGAATATCATCTAGGTCAACTGCTTGACCTCTTCAGGACTAACCAAAAATTAAAGCATATTCTGGAGGGCATTATCCAAATGCCTCCTGAACACTGACAGATATGGGGCATCAACCACTCTTCTAGGAACCCTGTTCCAGTGTTTGAACCACTTTCACAGCAGATAAGTTTTTCCTAACGTTCAGCCTGAGCCTGGTGCAGCTCTGTGCCATCCCCACATGTCACACACAACAACTGAATCACCTCAAGGGAAGGAAGGGACCTCAAGTGATCATCAAGTCCAGCCTCCCTGCTAAAACAGGTACCCTACAATAGGTCACACAGGTAGGCATCCAGATGGGTCTTGAATATCTCTATAGGAGGAGACTTTACAACCTCTCTGGGCAACCTGTTACAGTGCTTGGTTCCCAGTGAGTAGAAATCAGTGCCTCTCTCATATTGATGTTTTTGCAGTGTTGCATATTATTTGTGAAGTATCATTCCCATATTCTAGTTCACTGTGTACTACTTATTCTGTGAGCATTGTTGGCTGTATTTATTCTTCTCCAGCTGATTCAACTTTAGTCTAAGTTTTGATGCTGTGTGGAGTCTGTTCTGTACAAAACTCAGTAAGCCAATATAACTGTTCCCGCTGTTGTGAGGTCTGCACCACACTGCACTTTCAGAGTTATTATTTCAGTAGTATAGAAAACTCACGTGTGTGCATGTGTGTGTGTGCTCTGTGTTTCTATGTCATGCTATGGCCTTGCTCTATTGCTAGGTAGACTTAGGGTAAAAATGAAGTGAATAATGGCAGGCTTTATTTTTTTCTTTCTTTCTTTTTTTTTTTAATAAAAATAAATATGGTTAAATGTTAGCTCTTTTTACAATCATCTTCTGCCATCAGATGCTCAAGCAAACTGAATAAGCCTAAACAGAGTTGTCCACATGTATTTTGAGAGCAAAGCTGGCCCATTTTCTCCCTTTTGTTCTTGCTCACTGTCTGGCAGCCTCTCTTCATTTGATGACTTCTAAAAATTTAATTAAGGTACAGGCGACTTCTCGTTCAGATCATCTGTGAAAAAATATTATGTCCCTAGGAACATCTGAGTTCATTCACGTAGCTGCACTATTTTCATATTCTTTTGCACAGAGCTTCTCAATTTTGTTCTAGATCAACTAGTGACTCTTTGGTCCAAGTCTATGGGTACCTATATGCTTGTTAAAGTCCTTCCAATTATTCTATGCATTTTCTCTACTGAAATGTCAAGTTTGAAATACACCCACTGCCTTCCTACCCTCTGCCTTGGAAATTTGGCTCAGAAAAGCAGCATCTGCCAGTAGATTCAGCTGGAGGTGAAGTGCCAAGAACTTGGAAAGTCTACTGTTGCACAGCAGAGTGCGCACATCATGCAGCCCTGGGCAGGGCTCCTCTGCTCCACACTGAACTTTAAGGAGGCTCAGGCTGGACCGATGGACTGATAACGCGCAGATATGGTTTTGTCCTCTTACTTAATTACATTCATGTTTTGAAGCCTGTAGTGATCAAAATGTAATCAGCTTAAAACCTCTCATTTTTGACTCCATCCACAAAGCTGCACCTGCAAAGGCATCTGTATGGCACTTTCTTCTGTTTCAGCGCTGCATGAAAGGAACAAATCCACTTTCAAAAAATAAGCTTTAAAAGATGTTTCTCTTGTGTAAATTGGGGTTTCAAAAAAAAAAAAAATCTATTTAATAGAGATATTGTGAAGATTAAGTAGTTAAATATTAAAGGATCTTTGAAAGCATCTGTAATTATGTTCACTGAGTGCAGCTGAAATGGTTTTCTTAATACAAACAGGAAGCAGAAAATCAAAGCAGTAGTTACCTTCTTACAAAGCCTACTTCACTGCTCCTGCTGTATTGTAGAGATACACATTTCTGGCCTTTCCCATTTTCCTTCTATTACTTTTGAACTACGGAGAATAATTTCTGTTAAATATCTCTTAGCTGTTGTCCATTAGACTTACCAATTTGGCGGTGATTAATGTGAAAGATATTCTATTTTAGTGAATAGTATATTGCTGTATATAAATTTACACTCCAGCTCCGCATTAGTCTTTGCTTTTCCTCCTTGCTTAAGCAAAACTGTTTACTTGAACTTTCTGGAACAATGATTATCAATATGCACATGGATCAGGTGGTTTTTGATGTGCTCTCTGGAGGTACATTTGCAATTGAAGTCTATTCACACACCAGAAATCTCAAGCTTTGCATTTCATACTTTCCTTTTGCACTCTTGCAACTTTTAATCTTTCCTTTCTTCCCATCTCAAAGCAGAATGCAAACATACATTTTTTTTTTTACCTCAGACCACTAGAATGACTTATTAATGTGTGCCCAATGGTATCTCTTTTTCTTGTCTCTCCTAAACAGATTGCAGATACAGTTCAGTGCGAGATTTTCATCTATGAGATTGTCTTGTAACTATATCTGACCATAGCTCTGTCAGCGTCTCTCATCATGTAAAGCCTTGTGGTTATTTCCTTCCTATGGTGCAGTTTGCTTTTTCTTTCCTTTTACGTTTCCTGATAGCAACTGCACGCTGTAGTCCTTGCTTTGGACTTTACTGACTTTGAAATCCACCTTCCAGGTGTTTGTCTTCTACATTTGTTCAGCAAAAGCTGCTACCTCTGGGTCTTCTTCCTCCCTCTCTCTACATGTAATCAGCAATTTTTTTTTTTCTTTTTTTGGGGGGGGGAATTCAAATGCAGCTTTGCAAGATGAAGTGGGACATCTCACCTTCATTACGTTGTATTCACTCCTTTAGAAAGGACTACATGCAAAATTTTCATCTTCGCAGAAATAGGGCAACCTGTTCCAGGAAGCATTATTCACTTTGCTTTCATTTTTCACTTGTTATTTACTTACTGCTCTGGCACTGTGCTACACTTCTTGAACACTTACTGAAATAGTAATAGGGTTTAAAAGACTGCCAAATGTAAGTCTATCTATTGCACTGATTAGAAAAGAGAAGGTAAAAGACATATTCCTTTAGGGTTACTCTGTAAAATCTCTGAAATTATCATGAATGCGTGACCACTAGTCAAAGACATTGCCATATGATGGCTTTCTAGTGACTGACTTGTAATTTTTAATTGTTTGATGTCCACGCCATTGAATCAAAATGGGCAATAATTGGGAACTCTATCAGAACATGCATACAGAGAAACCAAACATGAAATTGTCTTATAAATTGGTCTACTGTTTCCGATCTTTTTCTCTTAATCAACACTAATAGACATCAGTAAGGCAGAATAGGGAAACTTAATATGTTCTGTGGCAAAATGAGATTAATAGTAGAATTTGTTCTGGATTTTTAGAGTTCTGAGAAAGTAAGTGCATTTGTATCATGAGATAATAACAACAGCGTAATGAGAAATGGACAGAGAAGGGAGCAAATGAGATGGAGAGTTTTAGGCATCTTACTACCATGTGGAAGAGAAATGAAAAAGCATTCTTGAAAAAAATATCTTTTTGTTAATTGCCGGTGCCTGATTTTAGGTGAAGCTGTTTCTCATGGAAGAGTTGCTGTTCAGTGTAATGTGATTTTGTTTTATCTCAGTGGTATGATTAGCTTTTAACTCGTGAATTCAGTTCTTATATTTCTTAGGTTAATGCTAAGTGGCAAAAAAGCCAAATAGTCTTATAATTACTAAATTTTCACCTGTAAGATATTCAGCATCAGTTTGGCACTTACATTTTACTTCTGATGCTGTCTTATGTTATTAGGCTAGAGTCAACTTAGAATCTGAGCGTGCTTGATGCTAATTAATTTTCCATTAATAAGATGTTAATTGATAATTTTTTTTTGATGTTAATCTGGCCAAGGATTCTTTCCAAATCCACAGGATCAAGATGAGTCTGGCTGTTCTTACGATACTGTGGATGCTCTGCTTATAAGAGTTGGTCTGGAAGAAGCCAGTTGGATTTGTTGTATGTGTTACTGCAGTTATAGAAAGGAATTGTTATCACACAGGCTGGTTTGACAGTTTTTACAGATGGCAGTCATGCTGAGGTTACCCAGTCTTCTCCTAGTTAAGATTTGTCTGGTTCTCAAAGCAAGTGTTGAGTTTGCAAGTTGAAATAGCTACAGACGTGTGGAACAACACTGCATCTGGACTTTCACTCATCTTTAGTCAAAGTTACTCTTGGAACCTGCTTAAACTCTTAGAAGCTCAGAGAAACAGATCACGTTCTCTCCTTCATCAATGCAGTTGCCTTATTTAGAGCAGAAGCAGCCATTTTCCATGACATGTATGGGTGACATTCAGACATCTCTATCCCATGATATATAAAGGCAAGCTCCAGTTTAGAAGGCATAGAAAAGACAAAGTTATAATCCTTCTTCACGATTAAAGAGGTGCAGGTAAACTGAAAAAAAAGCAATGTGGCTCTGCAGTCCTGTTCTTTTCTAGCATGCAGGATTTTCCCAGCACACAGCACCATTCCTGAGGTTGCTTGCTTGTGAATGATGCTTTAGCATGGCAACAGGCAGAGAGAGAGAAGGATCTTCTTCTTCTAAGAGCTGCTAAGAGATGGTTGAAGTCTTCCTTCACTAACTTATGAGAATTACTCTTTTATTTAAATACAAATGCATTTCCCTCAGTCAAGTTCCTGATTTCTAATGAGAAACTTTGGATATGGTCAGCATGCAAGGATGGATAACTGGTTCAGGAGTCTCTAAAATTGTATTTGAAGAAAGCTTAGACTTTTTTCCATCCAGTTTTTAACTGTTATGTTACCAAGTCTCATTCCCATTCTCATGCACTACACTGCCATAATTTTGCCCCAAATAGTGGTTCACCATAGTAAAAGTCAATAGGAATTCAGTGTGGTGTAGTTGCCATTATGTATGGACAGACTATGCAACATTTTGGCAAGATTTCGTATTTAGCACCTTTTATATATTCAATTCCTAAAGAATGGCTTTTATTTACTTAATACAGTAAAATGTTGTAGTTAATATTGAATGTACTTACCATATTCATTCCTTGACATGTTCTCTCTGGTGTTTTTCACAGTTAAACTTCAGACATCAGCCTGCACCACAGGACTGTTCTCAGCCACCCTGGTTTGCGGCATCGCTTGCACAGTGGCACTTTTCAACACCCAGGAGAGCTCAATACTACTGCTATGAAGAATGTGGACGTAAAGACCAACCTTTATATTTGTGTCCCTGAATTTCTTCCACTTGAGGAAAAGGCTATCTACTATTGAATAATGTCCTGAAACATAATTCAGAAGCAGAAGCAGCAGAAAAAAAATCCTGAAGTGGGGGAGAGACATACTTCTTAAACATTACTCATTGGAATTGTGGTGCAATGTAGAAGCTGCTATTGATATGCCATAGCTGACGTGATGGAGTACCAAGTGGACGTTCCTCAACAATTCAGCTCCATCTACCCTAAAATCATCACTATTCTCTTACTAGGCCACATTTTCAGGGAATTACTCAGGAGGTGCCTGAGCTTTCCCAGACCTAAATTCATTTCAGCTGCATAATTCTTCTGGAGTAAAAGCAAGAGGCAGTGTAGTCCATGAGTTGCTGTGAAGGTGTTATAACAACACTCCTCACTTTTAAGGGACTCATGGTGGTATGTAGGAATCTAATTAATTTCCTACCATTAATGATTTTCCACTTTATTGTGAACATTGTTCTGTTTGTATGTAGGTATACAAATTTGCTGTCTTGAATGTACAGTGTTGTGAGCCACAAAGTCATTTTATCTACCAGGTGCTGATTTAAATGAAGAAATGCTCTATATCGTTAATATAAAAAGACTGTGAGAAATATGTTTTCTTGAGTTAAAATGTACTTGAAAAATGTTCAACATTTGATAATAAATCTTCGAAAAAAACAACAAAACAGAAGAGTGTCAGTCTGTGAATTAATTCTTTTCTCACAGACACCAAGGAGGAACTTGCTATGGTGTTTCTATTGAAGCAAATATTGAATCAGAAGTCTTAGGAACTGACTTGCACAGGAGATGGACGGATGCTTTGAGCCTGTCTGCACACATCTAACTTCTTCCAAGTTGAATGCCCAGTCTGAAATGAAGGAAATTCTATATACGACTATTGCACAGGTGCCTACATGCTGACATTAGAAGGAAAACTGGTCTGCTGTTATCTCTGTGGCCACGCCACAGCACTGAATCCTTCATGTGTTCTTGTTCCCAATGCTGCAGGGGCTGGATCAGGAGCCTGTAACTCCTAGTTTCAGTTCTCCATTTCCCTCCTGACTTAGTTTGAGACCTCAGCAAGGCAGGTAACTGCTGTGTGCTATTTCCCCCTCAGCCATTAGATGTGGATAGCATCTATTTCATTAGCACACTGTGGGAATTCATCCAGTGATGCTTGCACACTACTTTGCAATTTTTTTTTGCTGAAGGTGGCAGTAGTATTTCCTCCAATTCCAAATTCACCTGTGCTGCAAGGTAAGTAGGAGCTTCTTAAGATCACAATTACATCCTGACAGTGGCTATTTATCTCCTGCCTGAGATTTAGATTTTTGTGAAGATGTTGTCTTAATAACATACATGCCTAGAAGATCATTCTTGCATCTGTGCCAGAAAGCAGAAGAGTGTACGCATTCCATTTAGTTCCATTCAGATTTTCATAGGATAAGTTAAAGCTTCGAGATGAAACTTGCTTTATTTTCACTCATGTATGAAAGCAAGACCTGTCATGAGCTGCTGCACATGGTGAGATGGGCTGTCCTCCTGTTCCTAAAGAAACAGAGCTGCTTGGTTTCATCTTGTGCAATATCAACTGTTTTGTTGATTGCAGTGAAGGAGGGAAAGAACTTGTACCCAACATGGAAGGAAACTGGGAAAATACGAATACCATAGCTCCTATCCATTTGAGCAACAAGAGGGTCAGTGCTATAACATCTGAATAAGACCTTGACCTCAAGATTTGTACATGAGCAACTTGGAATAACAGCTGTGGGAATCTGACATGATACATTGCTTTGTTCCTTACAGAGATGTTCCATTAGATCTTCCTGGTCAAGGGAATGAAGGGACTTTGCCTTTAGGTATAAATTTTATAAGATGGTAAATCATGATCTGTTTGCAAAGGCCATTTATTACTGAGCATTAAAGTTGAAATAGTTGATATGATTAATCTTTCCAGTCTTACTTCGACTCCTAAGAATAGTAAGATACCTTAAGCAACCCTGTCAACCTCATACATAGGCTCAGTCCTTTCCTATGTGGAAAAGATTTTAGATTCCTAACATGCTTTCTCCAAAGAAGTGGTTGGAGTGCAGCAATCACTGTTTTTTTTGAATTTGAAGTTCTTATAACTACCCCTTTTCCTGGTGTAACACTCAGTCTTCCACTGTTTATTTGGGTTCTAGGGTTGGCATTTGCGTTCTGGTAGTGCATGTGCACGATCTTATGGCAAATCTGCAAATCTGCAGTTCTTTGCTGGGAGGAATATGATGCTTCTGTTGGTGGCTTCTTCTTCCTCCCTCCAGGATCCACTTGAGGCTATTTTTATATATTTGCTGGCACACTCTTATACCTTTACTCTTTCTTCAGTGATTTGCAGCTCCAGGTTATTTCTAAATTATTTGGTACCTTTTATGTATATTAAATGTTATTTCTTTATCATTGTTTCTCCTAGAAGTGTGTTTGTCCAACTTCAGGTCTGCATTTCTTTTAATTGGCCATCAATGACTTGTTTATAGCAATGAGGTCTCCAGTGCCAACCTGTGCCACAGTTCTTATCACCCCCTGCCTGTGCTACTCGGTGCCAAGTTCTGTATCTCCGCTTCTCATGACCTTTGCTGTTGTGCCAGGCTTGTACATCGCTATGCTACATTATTGTGTTAGAGTCATATCTCATTATACACAGGATAAATACTTGTTATTTCTGTCTATACAAAGCTATAGTTGTACCACATGAAGATAAACATAAGTAAAAGAAAGAAAGCAGCCACAGACACCTGACCAATTAATGAAAATGCTGATAGTAAAAATGAATTAAAACAAATTAGCTAGCAAGTCAACCCAAGCTTAGTAAGAGCTAATGGCAAGGCTCAATCCTGAGGCCTTGAAAACTCAGTAAAGAGCTAATGGTCTGTTACTAGCAATAGTAATAACACAGGGCTAGATAATTATGGCTAAACCAAGACTCTGGGATAAAACAGAAAAGAAGCCAGGAGTTTTGTCACAAAGGGAATTTCTCTCCCATTGACCATTTTTTTTCCAGATCTGATCAAAGTGTTGACCTGTCAAAGATGTCTACATACTCTGTGAAGTTCGGTAGTTGAATAGAGACAAGAGACCAAAATCATACATTCATATCTACAGTGACTTTCCCTGCTAGCAGTTCAGGGGTATGGCAGAAAACAAGCATTACTGCGGGAGAAAAAGTGGTGAGAATATGCGATAGAAGTTGGAACTGCTGGTTTTGGTGTTGTCTCCTCTATAGTAAACCAGAGTGCTGTACTGGGATGCCTTCTTCAGTACTACCACTCATTTTTGAGTTGCACTGAGGCTGCATTTCATTCATTCCAAGATGCTCTCACAGGAGAGCTCTAAACATGGGACCCAGATTCCACATTTGATTTAAAAATCTTTGTCTATGTTAAAGACCATGTATGGTTAAAGTTTCCACAGGTGCCCAGGTCCGTGGGCTGTTTCTTTAAGCCCATGGCATTTTAAGCTATACAAGAAAATTGAAGTTTATAAGAAAATTCATTCTGAGAGCTGGCATTAAAAGAAATGTTAGGACATTTAAAAATATACGTGTTTTACAGGAAGGGTAATTGACAGGTCAGCTATGCAGTTCCTCTACCTGACAGCTATTTTCCTTTGATTAGTTTAAGCTTTCCAAATAAAATGTCCTGTAACATAAGATGATGCATGTCAAATTTCAGGTTGTTTAGTTTTAGTGGAAATGGGACAGAGAATGGAAAGTGGGTTTAAATTTGGAAAATACCAAGATTGTGGAATTATTAATATACTTCTTGTTATTTCACAACAGTCTATTGCAATGATCTCTGTTTCCATGGACAACTGCCATTGAATCTAAATCGTCTAAACGCTAATAGAGAAGCAAGTTTCTAAATACTTGTAGCTTCAAGAACTAATAAATGCTTTTTCTCCCCTCTCAGTCTCCCCATCTACATTTATAAAAGCCCTTTCCTTTCGTGATTTGTGGCAAGTTCTACCCATACAATGGGATTTTTGCCAACAACTCCAAAAGGAACATGATTAAGTCCATGGGAACTGTTTATACAAACTCCATCACAGTTGCTCCTTCTGGCCCTCTGTTCTATAAATTCCCAATTCGAGTTAATAGATTTATAAAACAGAAGGCCACAAGGGACCATTAGCTCATCTGGTCTGATGGCCCATACATCACAAGAAATTGCATTTTATGCAGTACCCTTTACCAAGCCCAGCAGTGTTTATGTTTGGGTAAAGCTATTTGCCAAAAAGTCATTCAGTCTTGGCCTCAATACATCAAGGCAGGGAGAATCAGCAACTTGTACAGTATTCTGCATCATCGCTTTCTTCATTAATTTCTTTCCTGGTTAAATGCATGTCTTATTTCTGATTTGAAGTTGCTAAGGTTACATGTTCCAGACTGCTTCTTGTTATGCTTTTCTCTGGTAAATCAAAATTCATGAATACCCAGGTTATTGTCACTGTGTACCTTGCCAAGTAGAGGAAAAGTAGAGGATCAAGGGAGACAAGCACAGAAAAGCAGACATTTAAACAGAAAAATCTGTGCAAGTGCCTCTCAGTGATGCATTTATTTGACTCAAGTTGCTTTCCCCTCGTTTAGTGGTTGCACCAGTAAACCTGGGTAAGCTGCCCTACCTGTGCAAGTTAGATCAATCCACCCATGGCTTCTCCTTGGCTGGTGGAGTACCCAACAAGGCATAACATTTTCAAGAACTTTCAGTCACACAGATAGAGGTTAATTTGCAGAATACCCCAAAATCTACTATTTTCCTTACTCCTGTGACTTGTATGGTTTTGTAGATCATTTCAGTTTCCTTTCTTCAACTGTACAGACCAGTTGTTTTACTTCTCCAAAGACAAGGCATTGGACTTGCTGAGGATTGGATAATGACTTAGCTTTAGTCCATTCAGACTATATGGTCTTCTGCTTGTTTTTGCTCTCCTGCTTAAAAGTCACCACCCAGTTCATCAGTTTTTGCTTTGAGTTGTCTTGAGTTTATTTTCTGGGAATATATGTTGATGCATGTGGGAGGGAGGTAGCACTGAATTATCACATCATTTTCTTCCCAAGAGGAGATACATTAAAATCAGTGCAACAGTGTGGGTTTGAGCTATTCAGGTATCTTGAACAGGATCATGTTAGCCTTTGTCGTCCTTGGTCCTGCAGTTCCTAAATAAGTGGCTTTCACAAATGAAGTAACTTAGAATTCTTCAGAAGAACTGAATTACTTATCATATAGTATTACAAATAAAGACAAAAATTATTTACCGCCTGAAAAAAGAGAAGTCACTGATGTGTGGAACATTAATGGTTGACATAGCATCAATTCTTGAAATAAGTGAAGAAAAATAGATGTGGAAAGTAAAAGCATTTACACAGATTTATAAAAGTGGGAAGACAACTGCAGAGGAGAGAAAAACAAACAGGAAATTGGGAGAGGAGCATAACTATCTATAAGAGATTAATTGAGCTATTTAGACATTCATTTCAATATCAAATGAATGAATAAGGAATTTTTAAAAGAATTACCTAATTTTGTTTTGTATTATTTTGCTTTATTCTATACTATGCATTGGGTGGAAGATTGATGATATCATTCACAAGACTGCAGTATGATTATGCTGTTCTTCAATATAAACATGGATTGCTGAGTAAATCTGATCTGGGAAACTGATACATATCATTCTGATCTATAGAAGATGTACTTCTGTAGAGGAACTTTATTTGTCTTATTGGCAATGTTATCTCATACAAGAACTCAGAATCTGCTGAATCAATGTCCTATGAATGTCCTATGCAGTTCAGTACTGCACTTAAAAATCAAACAAATGACATTCAGAAAGATTTTTTAAAAAAGAAAAAAATCACTTTGTTTTACTGAACCAAGATCTTGGTCTTAAATGTATCCTGTGGCAGTGAGTTCCATAATCCAATTCTGCTCCACGTAGAATCTATTTTCCTCAATTTTGGAAGTACCCACTTTCATTGCATTGAATGTATCTCCAGTAGGTTCATATGAGTCACATGAACCTGACAAAAGGTTTATTCTGCAGGCAAAAGAATATGTTTTTAACTTTTGTTAGGTTTCTGGAGGAACAGAAGAACTTGAAAAAGACTTGAACCCATGGTACTGATATGATCTCTGGAGATTTTTGCCCTCAGTACAACTTTTCTTTGCAGAACAACATTGGTAGAGGGTTTCCTTCCCTGTAACTGTGAAATGAGAGTATTGACACTTCTCTGGGATATTCCTCTTTCTGGAGTCAAACAGAAGGTTCTGTTTATGCACAGTCTGCTAGCAGAAGGATGAAGATGTTCTCAAGTCTGGTTCTTTTTTGAGAACCAACCACTTAGGAGATTTTACACTGGCTAAAAGCCCTGGCTCATTGCTGGAGAAATTGAAATGGAATGACTCAGCCAGCCTTAACGTATGCTGCACTGGGATGGGGGGTCTGCAGAAACCTAGCCTATAGTCCCATCCCCTTCCTTCTGCTATCATTCAGACCTGGGTAGCTCAAGCAGGTGGTCTGATTGTCAGTTCAGTGGAAAGCTAATCAGGGAAGGGAAGAAGGAAAGAGAAAGGGAAGGGATAGAGCAAGAAAGAAGAAAGTGAATTAGAATGGGAATAGGGAAAGGAGTCACTATGAGCTGGATCCACTTATGCAGCCCTCAAATATACGTTTGCTCGAAAATAATCTCATACTTACATGAATTAAGGTGAAGAGAGTGATCTCATTTGTATTTTCCATTTGGTTTTAGGTATTACCCACTGTTTTATGTATTTTTTTCATGTATCTCCTTATTTCCTCCCATCCAGAGATGCACAGCCCAAACATTTTCATCCTCTTCTCCCGTCAGCCTTGCTGCTTTTCTCTGAATCTTTTCTCTCTAGTTCTGCTATGTTCCTCTTGAGACCAAGTGATCAGAGATGCATTCGGTGTTCCAGAGGAGAGAGAAACAGCAATTTATGTAAGGATACTATAACACCTTTGGCAGTGTTCAGAGTGTGTAACATCTGCACCCAAAGGATTGTGTCCCCAAGATGTTCTCAGGACTTAATGATGCTGTTGATACATTGCCTGCTTAAATGTGCCGTAGCTCAGAACTGAAAAACAGCACTTATATGAGTATTACCTCTTTCCTTCTTTTTACTTTCTTGCAGCTATCATGGGTATGGGGATGGGAAAAGTCTCCTGCTTGATTCTCTAATCCCTGGCAGCTCCGTACTGTAGTCCATTGGCCCTGCCCCATAGCTATCACAGGATAGTCCTTCTTCAGCTAGCCCAAAATGATTGAGGGGCAAATAGCTGTCTTCATGTGCCATCCACTGCATGTCATTGAACTAAATGCTCATTCTAACTGTAGCCCATATCCAAAGGATCTCTTTTTATTGTTATGTAGAGTGACACTTTTTTAAGGTGAGAGCCATCCAACCACATTTCAGATATGCACTTCAGAATGACAGGAGTCATGCTTTTGAAGTGCCTCTCTTGGACACATCCACACTTTAGATGTCTACATTTGGTAAGCTGAATCCTGTCCTGACTCACCACCTCCTTATGAGTTCGTACCATTCTCTCCTCTTTTCAGAGTGTGAAATCTTTTATTTCTACCCAGCTCCAATGTCAACGCAAATTGATTTTCACTGGTCATATCAAACATAACTCAGCTGCAAATAAATGATTAAATATGACCTCACACACTTTGCTTTTACCTTCTGTTAACAGTGACATTAGGAAGAAGAGAAAAATGGCCACTGCTTTTTCTTCTTTCATCCACTTTCCAAGTGGTATTTGCAGATTACATCAACTTTTCCCTTTTACATGTCTCTTTTCAGTTCTATAAAAGCAAATCATTAAAGTAGTGTCTGATACTTTATGTACATACACATATATATATAAATTGCTCCATGCTACTGTTATGAGAAAGGGAATATTTTTCCTTGTTTTTTTTTTTTTTTTTTCTTAGAGCATTAATATCAGACTTATTATCCTCATATGTCTGATACCTGAGGTTTTGCTGGTAATTTGCATTCTCTTTATCTACAGATGTAGGGAAATCAGCTCCAAGGACCCGATAAGCTAGATGCATTCATTCATCACATCTGGCTGCAGAAATAACTGACCGTAGCTCCTCTCAGCCTCCTCTGCTCAGGGCCAAACATACCAAGGGACCTCAGCTGCTCCTCATATGTCTTGCTCTCCAAACCCTTCCCCATCTTCATGGCTCTCCTCTGAGTGCACTCTAATAGTTTTATGTCCATATATTGTGGCATGCTGAACTGTACACAGTACTCAAGGTGAGGCTACACCAATGCAGAGCAGAACAGGACAATCCCTTCCCTTGAGTTCTTTACCAATTAAATTGCAAAACCTAGGAAGAAATGTTTTACTCAGAGGGAAGTGAGGCCCCATCCTTGAAGGCATTCAGACCAGCTTGGTTGGGCCCTGGGTAGCTTGAGCTGGTGGGGTGCAACCAGCCCTTGGCAGGGATTGGAATGGATCTTTAAGGTCCCCTCCAACCTAGGCCATTCTATGATTCTATGAAAAGCAAATTCAGGTGTTCTTTTTGGCCCCATGTAGACTACAAGAGAGATTATCTGTAGCTGGGAGGAGGAGGATCAGCTGCCATGGGGCACCTCTGCTTCCCCCGCACAGGTGGGCTAGCATCAAGGGGAGAGGGAATGGGAGGGACCCTCTGCTTCAGTTCTCTGCTTCCCTGCAGCATGCCTACAAGAAACAAGCAGCAAGTAAGGGGGGTAAAATAATTTGCCATTTGTATATACATGCTAATGGATGCCTCACACATGGGAACAAACTGTCAGCTTCAAGTCTCAGTGTGTTCCTCAGTTTGCTTTCTGCTTGGGGTATGCTGTATCCCTAAATGAGCAGAGGATGCTGCCTTGCAAGGAGCTGGGAAGATTAACAAGAGTGAAAGCAGCAGAAGGGGAGGTAAAGGTTAGAAATAGGGAATAATACTAGCAGAAAAGATCCAACTTGGAAAATGCAATCTCATACATCTGGGGAAAAATAATCTGAGACTCAGCTGTTCTGCAGGAGAGAGATACTTAGAGAGCACTAGAAATGAAAAAAAAGCCCCTAGAGATAGCAGTGGGAAACCAATTAGATGTGGGCTTGTACTGGCAGTAAAGAGTGTAATTTTGGGGCTACACACAGAGGCAAAAACATTATCTTCCAGGGAGGTGATGATCCAGCTGTAGATGGCACAGGTGGAGCAGTGTTTCTGGCTTGGGTTTATCAAGGGCAAACTGACATGGATGAATTGGAGGGATTTCAGAGGAAAGTGCCATTAAAATGGAAAGGGTTGGAAAGATTTCTTTTTAATAGAAAAAAAGATTAAAAATGTATTTTGTATGGTTTGGTGGTGTCTCTAGTGGGAAAGAACAGCATTCTAGAAAAACCTGAAGGCAGCAAATAGCAAGAAGGAAAAATATTTTGGGTATCAGAAGATGATAGCTATAGGAGTAAAGGTATAAAGGGTAAAAATGACCAATGAGATCATAGATGAAGAGAAGTTGCTTGCATCAGAAGCAGTGTTGCCAGCAGGAACAGGGAAGTAATTGTCCCCCTGTACTCAGCACTGGTGAGGCCGCACCTCAAGTGTCCAGTTTTGCGCCCCTCACTGTAAGAAAGACATCCAGGCTCTGGAGCGTGTCCAGAGGAGGGCAACAAAGCTGGTGAGGAGTCTGGAGCACAGGCCTTACAAGAAGCAGTTGAAGGAGCTGGGATTGTTCAGTCTGGAGAAGAGGAGGCTCAGAGGAGACCTTATTGCTCTCTATAACTACCTGAAGGGAGGTTGTAGTGAGCTGGGGGTCGGCCTCTTCTCTCGTGTGACCAGTGATAGAACTAGAGGGAATGGCTTCCTGCTGTGCCAGGGCAGGTTCAGGCTGGACGTTAGGAAATACTCCTTCTCTGAAAGGGTGGTCAGGCACTGGAATGGGCTGCCCAGGGAGGTGGTGGAGTCACCAACCCTGGAGGTGTTCAAGGAACATTTGGACGTTGTGTTGAGGGACATGGTTTAACGAGAACTATTCATGATGGGTAGATGGTTGGACTGGGTGATCCTGTGGGTCTTTTCCAACCTTGGTGATTCTATGATTCTATGATTCTAAGTTCTCTACTTGATAGAGAAATATTTCCAGGAGGGAAGTGGAAGATGCCCATGGTGGGCATGGATCCTGAGAGCTCTGCTCTTAGACATCTTCCTTGTCTTACTGGATCATGCATTCTTGCTTCCTTGTACAAGTATGGGTCTACCTCTCTTCAATGTCTTCCAGAGGAAGCCTGATTTATGAAAGGATATAGAGAACAAGGTTGTTGTCCTCATTCCTTTTCTTCTTGCTCCTGGGTCAGACTCAGATGCCTTTATGGTTTTGGGTATGCCATGACACATCTTCTCCTGCTGAAGAGAGCAATCCTTGCTCTTTGCCCCTTGTGCTCTCTCTCCTGGTCCTCTCACCACAGAGGTCCCCTTGTTTTCCTGTCGTGCAGCTGGCTTCATCCTTTTAGAAGGATCAAGCAGAAAAACAGACCTTGTCTCCCAAAGTCTTTGCCCTCAGGAGAGCTGTGCATCTTCCCCTCCCACGTCCTTCAAACAAAGGTAAGGACCTGATTTCTCCAGGCAGGGCTCCTTTTCCTCCCCTGATGCTGAGTGCCTGTGATATTTGTTATATATCTATGGAGATTTTCTAGTTGTTTCTATGGAGACTGCGATGTCTTCTTTGATTGCAACATTTATAGAGGGATTAATAAGAGCGTGTGGCCTTTTCCTGCAGCTCAGTGGTTCAGCTCTAGCACAGTGTAGTAAGCTGGGGTCATTAACATCTGATGGCTGCACAGGGACCTTTGTACAATTCAGTAATTAGCATTCTTCACTGGTACCAAAAACACAGAGAACAGTATAGTAGCACTAGAGGGAAGAGTAAATTACTACCACACACAAGTCAGTGTGCTCTGTGTCAATGAATGGCAACCCACCCATCTCTGCTGTGATACATTTATTTGGTTCTGTTCCTCCTCTTTTCTTTTTCCTTTCTGTGTTATTTTATAAACAAACAATAACAACGCCCCACCCAAGCTAGGATTTAATGGTGTGGCTGTGGTCTTGTGGGGGCTCTGAGTTAAAGCTGTTTGTGGCAATGTGTTGATTTCTCAGAAATATGGGCTGGCAGTGGGGGTCTCTGTACCAGCAATTAAATCCAGCCCCATTTGGAAAGAAATTGATAGGACTGCAGTCTAAATGGGAATGCAGCACTGCAAAGCCCAGCGTGTTCAGCAGCAGCAGTCAGGAGGTTTATAAGAAAAGTATGATATAGGAAATGGTCAGAAGACAGTTCTCTGTAGAAAAGCAAAAAAGACACCACAAACTGTTGCCAAGCCACTGCCTAACAGACCATTTCACTCACCAAATCTGCAGGGTGGAATTTGTCTCTTAAATTTCGTCTGTGTGACACAACCTGTGAGGCCCAAATGAGCTACACACTTATTTTGAAGCATGAAATGTTGAAGATCAGAGAGTCACCTCCAGGGATGGGGCATCCACAGATTCTCAGGGCAGCCTGTGTCACTGCCTCACCTCCCTCACAATCAATAATTTCTTCTTTATGTCAAATCTACTCATAGCTGTTTTTGCTGATATCTTTAATCAGCAGTTTAGGGTTTGCAGTTCAGTCATTTTCTGCTGCATGTTGGGAACAGGCTGTGGAGAGCAAGTGGAAGGCATCTTAAGTGTTCTTGGAAAACTTGCAACACAGCAGGTCCTAACTCATGTATTGACATGATGTAGATCTTCTTTGGTCAACTTTGTTGAATGCGATTCATTGTAGATTGATTAGGCTCCCTTCCCTTCCCTTCCCTTCCCTTCCCTTCCCTTCCCTTCCCTTCCCTTCCCTTCCCTTCCCTTCCCTTCCCTTCCCTTATCAGAACAGACAATGTCACATACCACCAGTGATGCCAGGATGAGAGAGCAGAGTGGTTTAGGAAGCAGTGGAGGAGGAGGACCTGCTGCAGACCAAAATCTCTCCAGAGCATAAGCAGAGACCCTCAGCTGCAGGAGATGCTGCATCTTCCCACCTTGCTGGCTGCCAATAGCAACCATCTCCTCAGAGGGAAGTGCATGCAGCCTGCTTTCTGCTTGTAAGTGCAGTATCTAACAATTCATTAATGAAGAGAAGGGAAAGGAAGAGTTGTTGGAGTTGGGTATGCTCTGGAAAATGCTACCCAGACTTTTGGATCTCTAAAAAGTGTGATGTGTCCAAGTAATTTAAAAGTTTCCAGCCTCGGATCTGTAATGACAGATAATAAACTTTGGTTAAATCAAGAAGAAACCTTAGCATTGCAACAGCAAATACATACTTTCTTAGGAACATAATTTTTTGTAACATGAAGTGTATTTGTGGTACTCCTAGATTAGGATGATTGTAGCGACAGGCAGTTTAGCAGCCTTTTCATTTGGCTTGCCATGTAGCCTGGGGCATCTGAACCATGACCTATTTCTTCCTTTAAAATTCCCGTCCCTGCGTTCCTGTTTTGAAAACACATATAAAAAAGGATGGGCAGTAATTTAATAAATAGGCACTGTAAAGCAGAGTTAACGGAAGGAATTACTTAAAAGCTATTATTAGTGGCATTTCTGTGTTCAAAGCAACAGAAGGGTACAGTAAGAATTACAGCTGTCAAAGCAATGGGCAGGATGGGCCTGACTTCCTATGGTCTTTGTAGGCAAAGATTGTGAGTTCTGAGCTCCTTCCTACAGTCTTTTCCCCATCTTCCTTTGGAGTCCACAAGAATTTCATAGTATCACAGAATCATGGAGTATCCCAGGTTGGAAGGGACCCACACTGAGTCCAACACCAGGCTCCACGCAGGACCACCCTAAAACCAAACCCTATGTCTGAGACTGGTGTCCAGATGCTCCTTGAACTACAGCAGCTCAGAGCCATACCCACTGCACTGGGCAGCCTGTTCCATGCCCACTACCCTCTCCACACCCCACATGCTTCTCTGGTGAAGAACATTTCCTTAACCCCCCAGGCTGGAGTCCTTCAGTAACTTCAGCTCCATAAGGACAAATGCCTTGATGGTGTTTGTGCAGTGCTGATACATTTACATTTCTGTTAGGATTGGTTTTATGGAGAAATACTAAAAGTTGAAATAACATGTAGCACAGGGTATGAATTATTTTGGTTTAAATTCCATCCACAGCCTCGTGTTATAAGGTCTTTGAGTATTCATATGACCCTGAGTTCTGTAACTTCTGGGGAATCTGGGAACTGTACTGGAACCAAACTTTGCAGCTGCCTGATTTCTAACATCTGAGTGCACAAATAGTACTGTATCCAATATTGGATCTCTTCTGTGGTTCTGATCAAATTTTGGAGGAGTTATTTAAATATTTAATGATTGCTTATGTAAAAATCAATGGCAATAGTGTCAAATTGGGCCAAATGTACTTAAAATCACTTAATATGGATTTGGAACTTACTTCAGGCTCTAGTTTGAAAATGTTGATCAGTAATAAAAGTGAATAATAGTACCTTTTATCTCAGATTCCAATAATGCCTGGGTACGCAGTTATCAAGTAAATGGAGTTCTTCTTCCCATTATCTTCATCTGAAATAGGATTGAGCTATTAAACCAACGTAAATAATAAAGAAATGCTTAACACTCCCCATGAAAGTGTTTGCAGCTGTGTTCTTCCACCACATGTACCATGAGGATTCCATTACAATAAATTGGAGCTGTTAGTGTCACAATATTGCCGTCATTACATGTTAAAGAAATGAGTCAGATCCCCAGAACATTTTGATGCTCTAATATCATAAATGTGTGAAGAATTTTAGTCTTAGTTCTTGTTTCTAAGCCTTTAGAGAGGAAACTGCCTGTCTCAAAAGGATATGAATTTTTAGATCCCAATCCAGTCTGCAGTAGTGATAGAGCCATACTCCTCCTTTCCTTTGGCCTCTCACAGGCACCCCATTTGCCTTCTCATACCAGGGTTTAGAGTTTTAATGAGAAATGGTGGTCTTTTTGAGTGAGGATCAGCAAAGGAATTTATAGCCTTGAACTGATAGCCTTTCATAATGGTTTGTGGTGGGCATAGCAATGTTGTGATAACATCCAGGGCACTGAACAAATTCAGTGCTTCCTTTTGAATTAAAAGTCTTGACAACTGGGACTTTGAGAAAAACTATTATTACATTTTTGTGGATGTTTTTACCTCTCCACCTGATTCTAACTTCCTATTGTAGCTGTTTTCTGTTGTTGCTTCCTCTGATGGATTATTACATTAGCGCTTGCTTTTATCTCACCTAAAACAGATCTTTTTGTTCGCCTGTTCAAGGAATTTCTGCATCATTTCCTAATCTATACAAATCTATGTACTGTATAAGATTAGATATTTTACCTAAGTATTAAAATCTGGTTCTTCCAAATGTCTTTTACAATAATGTTCCAGTGTATATGAGTTTTATATCAGTATCAGTCCCTGATCCATATGGCATCACCATATCTGTTTCCCAAATTTGCTCTGAAGGAGGTGGGGAGATTTTCACCGATTGGACTGCAACATAGAAGCATTATATAGTATGAAAGCTATTATGCAAGGAATGCTGAGGCTGAGAGGACGGTTGCAGAACTGACTACAGATAGGGCCAGAGGACCAGAGAGGAAGAGAGAGGAGCAGTGAGTTCGTGCTAATGCATCCAGGAAGCCAGACGTGTTTGTAGACATCTCTCCATCCACTTCCAGTGCTTTTATCCTACTTGAGAAAGAAAAGGACAGAAAACAATGGAAAAGGATATTGGGACTGCTACTGGGATTAAATCAGTGTGTCTGCAAACATTTTAAATGCTATTTTGAAGATTTTCCATTTTACCATTACTAGCACTTCAGAAATTAATTTCCTGGTTACCCCTCTGACCACTCCCATAAATGAAGATACAGATGGGATTTGTCTCCCTGGACTGTGGTAATAATATTTAGCTTTTTATAAAGAACATTAAACTTTCAAAGACCTTACGAATGTTTTGGAACTAAGATTCATTATTCGGCTTGCTCAGTGAAATCTCCTAACTCTATGATAGAAATTCCATAGTCACTTTACGTTTCTTTTATGGCTTTGTTGTGGCAGGGCTGTCTAAGTTAAAGGCTTGCCAGATTTAAGAAATAACTTTTAATTGACTCTTTTTTTTTCCTTACAATATTTTTTCCTTTAATATTCCTTTTTTTTTTTTTTTTTTCCTATCTCAGAAATAGATTTGTTGGTTTAAGAGTGTAGTCAGCTAAATGCTTTTTTCTCTGAACCATTAAATTGTCATTATGGGAAAGTGATTGCAGGATTGCATTGCATTCTCTGCTGGGTAAGAGCAGTTCCAGGGGCTCTGATTCATGATCCCCTCAGGTGTGGGTATGATTCTTGCCTCCAGGTTGCAGATGCTGTTGAGATGGCTCAACGGGAGGAACGGCTGAATGGGATAGACATAAGAATGGAGTATGCAAACTGCAGACTCTATCCCAGCAGATACTCACAGAGTTTCTAGACATAGAATCATACAATCATTAAGATTGGAAAAGACCTCTCCAACTGTTAACCCATCACCACCATGCCCACTAAACTGTGCGCCTCACTGCCATATTTCCACATTTCATAAACACCTCCAGGGACAGTGACTCTACCACCTCCCTGGGCAGCATGTGCCAATACCTCATCACTCTTTCTGAGGAGAAATTTTTCCCAATATCCAACCTGAACCTCTACTGGAGCAACTTAAAACCATTACCTCTTGTCCTCTTTCTAGTCACCTGGGAGAAGAGGCCAACTGCAGCTTGCTACTCCTCTCAAGGTCTCCCCTAAGCATCCTCTTCTCTAGAATAAATAATCACATCTCTGCTACAGGTGCATTAACCTATGGAAGAAAGATGGACCTGCCTTCCCTGTAGCTACTTTATCCCTATTTGCCTATGACTATGAGTAAAAGCCCTTACAGTTTTCATCTTTAGCCTTTTTTATCAATGCGGTGCTCTATTGCTGTACAAAACACTTGCTACAATCACATCTCCTTTGGATCTACGCTTCCCTGATGTTATCATTCTCCCTAGTAGCATCTCATAAACCAGCTAACTCTTGTACAATCATAGGTGGGCCTTTGTGTGTATAAGCATGGTTGATGTGTTACAGAAGGATTCACTCTGTCTTTTTCTCATTTTTACATATACATTTACAAGTGACTTCCTTGGTTATGCTCTAAATTTTACATCATTGCCAACAGCATGCATACCATTGCAAACTGTATAGATTATTAATGGAATACTAGCTACAAACAAAAATCAATAAATTGGAAGACAAATCTCTACTTTGTCAAGATCTTTAAAGATGTGATACTTAAAAGGAGTACTGACTGTAGCTTAGTATCCAATCTCTGTGGTAAATTACACCCATGAAATTTTGTAATAACTTCAAATGAGTGCCAGTACCAGATTCACACTGTGAGAGCTAGAGCAGGATCTGACCTCATCTGAGTAAGGGGTGATGCATATCAAAGGTGTTGGCATAAAGACAATTTAAAAAGTGGTTGGAAAATAACATGAATTATTTTTAAAAATAAGTTTCTGAGCTGCAAAGGTCAAAGCACAGCTGAAATGTCAGATGTATTATGTCTACCGTCCAGGACTGTTTTGTATGATAATATGAAGCAACAAATCATAGAGTCACAGAATGGCTTAGGTTGCAGGAGACCTTAAAGATCATCTAGTTCCAACCACCCTGTCATGGGTAGGGTTGCCAATCATTAGATTAGGCTGCTCAGGATCCCATCAACCAAATACTTACATCATAATATTTACAAAAGTTGTGTAGCTTTCTACTGCTTTCTTTTTTCCTCAACTTATAAATGCGTTAGTTTGGGGAAATGTTGGACACAATGCTAATGTCTGAAAAATAAGCTGTAAATTAAAGATATGGAAGACTTTGACAAAACTGTCATAGATATTTATATTTGGTTTTCAACACTGACCTAAAGAGGAACATTCCCTAAGTAGATGTCAGTATTTTCGATAACTCTATGTAGCTCCTGTAGTAGCAATTGGAGTATGTTTTCTCATCACTGCTGTGATGCACATTTTAAGCAAGAAAGGATGCACATCCAAGCCCAGGACAAGATTTAGATCAAGATTTAATTACCATCATCACTGATTTTACTTTTTTGAATCCAGTATATGAGAATGTGTTAATCCAGAGGAAGTACAAGAAGAGATTGAGAATAGAGCCAGCTTTGGTATGCAGAAGGTTTTTTTGTTCTGTAGATTAACTGATAGTTACATTAAGGAATTTGTTTTCCACAGTTACTGAACATCCTGTTGTGTCTTAATCTGCTTCTGAAGCATATAGAGCAGCTGTGCTTCATTAGCTTCAAGTTATTATGAATATAGAATATAGTCTTGTTTTGTGAGTGGGAATACTGAATGCTCAACAAAATATGATACCTTTAATTTTTTTTTCTTTTCTTTTCTATTCTTTCTCTTTCCATGTAAAGTGATATTCCCATTTTCATTCTACTTCTAGGTCTTGCTGAGAAAAAGTAATCCACAAAGCACATAAAAGTTGCTTTGCTCTCAAATGGACAGCTAAGATCTGATAGCTGACTGCACTTCCTCTGCATATGATCACTGGAAATGTTGAGCTTCTCTAAAAATAGAGCCTCTGTGTCCTAAATTAGGGGATGATATTAAGGAGGTGATATTTTAAATAAACTCCAACCTATAGGCAAACCAGATGCAGCAGAGTGGGAATCAGTTAATGGAAGTCACTGGAAGGAACCCATGATGTTACTGCACTGACTGGTCTCAGCCACCAACAGAAGCCATGTGGTGGGTATACCTGTACTCTGACTTGCAAACTCCTTTGGAAATACATTGTGGAGGTGTAGTGGTAGAGACCTTCTCATATACTAATTCCATCTATAAAATAAATGCATTTATCCTGCACTCCTGCTGCAAAACTGCATCCAGGACAGGAGCAACCTTGCTCTAAGGTAACTCAGCACAGCTACTACTGCCCTGCATAATCTGCAATGCCAAGTGATAATTGCACTTTCTAGTGTTGCCAACTACTCTGACCTTATTTATGAAGTATATTTTAGGTTCTGAAGGACCTGAGCTGTGGGATTGCATGACTCTTTTAATTTTCAGTTAAAAAAAAAAAAAATTAAAGATCTCATGGAAAAAATATTGAAACTGTGAGTTACAGTAATCATCACAAGTAGGTGAATAAAAGGGCTCTATTTATGCCGTAAAAAATATTGAGCCTTTAAGACGAATGCCTTGAGACCTTATGTAAAATCAGTTTGGAAAATCTCTAGTGGTTTTCACAAATCACAGAATAATTCGTCTGAAGGTTGAATTGACGTCTCCAGTTGATATTTGAGACTCTCCAAGGCAGAATATTTCCCAGCCAGTCCGGTTTCTTGTTCCAGCATTTTGACAATGCTCACGGTAATTTGTTTTCCCTTATACCAAGCCAAAGTTTCCCTTGCTGCAACTGTTGCTTTTCCTATTTCCTCTCATCCTATTCCTTTACACCTTTGACAAGAGTCTGTCGTCTTTTTTACACCCTTTAGTAGCAAGGTGTAATAAATAGCAGTGAGATCTTTCTTCTACCTTTTCCTCTTAAGACCAAATATCTCAATGTCTTCTTGTATTCCTTGTGTCCTGACAATCTTCCCTGTAATCCCTATAATACATCAATGTTTTCTGTTCTGGGGAGCCTGAAACTGGATGGAGTAATCTAAGTGAAAGTCTGGAGCTAAGCAAGACTCAATTTCCAGTTATATCAGCTGGGATTCTTCAAGACTGTTACCTACGTCCAACTGGGCCACTCTGTTATTCAGAGAGAATTGGGCCCTTCCAGACTGTTTGCCTTTCTCTTTTAGTTGCCTACTATAGGTTTAGATGCTTTGTATCCCAGTGGAACATTTTTCTAGACTGCCTATGAAAACAACAAACCCAACTGTTTCTATCTATACCGTACATCTCTAAGGTTAGGTGAGACAATTCCCAGACTGAGTCTTTATGGGCAAGATATGACAAGTGATCTAAGTTATAATGGCATAGCTAATGGCCGCAGCCTTACACATGAGCAAAATGCATGACCAATAGGTCATTCTTGGCTACACAAACATTGCCCTTGGGGGTTACTGATTTCTGACACTTTGCAGGCACAGTTAGATAAATAGTTGCAAAGTTCATGCCCTAACAGTGTTCAGTGTCTTTTGTTTTAATGCAGGAGCTATCATTTAGTCAGGAATTCTGCACATTTCATTAGGTATGCTCTGAGCACTCAAGCACTGTCTTTCATGTGAGTGTCAGACAGATATGCCAGGGGATGGCAGAAGGCAAGTAATTGCATCTGGACTGAAGATGTGATGTGGGTGAGCTGGGAGTGATGTTAGAGAAGGAGTATGCTAATCCTGACATCTCTGCTATAGGGCATCTTTATGTTCACCATACATCATGATGCATCACTATTACTTGCACAAAACTGCAATACTAATCAAGCATTTGGAATTAAATTGTAATTAATCTAAGCAGGCACCACGTACTAAATCATGAGCCATAATATGAATTCCTGAAAACACTTATATCAGCATTCCTACTGGTGACTTAATACTTCCTTGCCATAAGATGTCAGTTTAATCAAATATATGGGACCTGTAAACAGCAGCTTTTACCAGCCTGCAGTGGTCAGGATATTTCCCCCTTCCTCCCACAGGTTATTCAAAGCTGTCTTCCACTACAGGCTGGAGGATAATCTGTATGACTTGGTATCCTTTCTGAAGAAAATACTGCATTAATTCAAGCTGGCAGTATTACAGGGAATAACAGTTTATTGTACCTGATACATATTTGTTGGCCTGAGTGCAAGGACGAGATGGTGAAATATAATGGCCTGTGATATACAGCAGGTCAGGATAAATGTTCTAATGGTCTCTTCTGAATACATGAACTGCTGGGCTGTGTGCCAGAAGCCAGACTGACTCCTGGTGTTCCCACAAGTCGCTATATTCATCTGCCCCTGCCCTCTTGAACTCTTCTGAAACTCCCATTTGCACCATTTAGAGCAGGATATTGATGTGGGTAGTTAATGTTAAGATGAAATGTACAACGGTTTATTGGGAAACTCTGAAATGCCAGGTAACTGAGGCAAAGCTAAGGCAAAAGAGGCTCAAATCCTGACAAACCAGACAGTTTGGTCTAAAGAACTTAGACTACCCGGCCTTGGTGGCCTCAGTTCTTGCTGCTCAGTGCCAACTCCAGGCAGGTCTCTGGCAACAGGCTTCTAGCTCTATTTTGTGCTCTGCAGGGCATCTGGCTCACTGCTGAACAGCGTCCTGCTGCTGTTTGACACTGAGCACTATTTGCATCACAAGCTGATGTTCCAAGTTGTTGTTCAGCTGTTCCCTGCATCCTGGGGGCGTGGGTGCCTTGTCCTGGCCCCATGCTCCTGCACGAGCTCTGCTGCTTGTCTGCATCCATGGAGAGCCATGTTAGTTCTGGTCAAAAAAATTATTCATCTTTTTACCAGCAGTGTAGGTCCTGTGCCATCTCACCATAGGATTAGGTGAGTGTAAAGCTGGCACAAGGGAAAAAAAGGAGGAATATATTACTGTGACTGAGAAATAGGATCAGAATTGTCCATTTTGCAAATTGTGACATGAAAGTAGTATTTTCAGGGAGGTAAGCTCGCTGTATGGAAAGAAGTGCTCTGGGATGTATTCATGTTACTTCTGTAACCTAGTCAAGCCGGATTTGATTTTACTTGTAAATTCATGGGGAAGGAGGTAGTGTTGATATTGGGAGAAGTACTGTTAGCCACTGGAAGCCCTGATGGTGTCACTCTGGACAGCTCTCTAATTTACTCCGAATACAAAATTTCTGCCTTGTATGATTAGCTTCAGACTGGCATGGTGAAACCTTCTTCTGAAGAAGATGCTGTGACAAACTATGCACATTTTATCACATATAAGCATATTTAGAAAACAGTGGATTTCCAAACGTTCCTAATATCCAAAAACTGGGATAGGACATCGATTACACTGCCTTTGCCCACTTTGATAAGATAGAATCACACAATATTTTCAACCCTTTTGTCAAAGCAAGGCCAACACAGATCAGGTTGCTCAAGAGATCTGGCAACCTTCCTGGTACCTTTCTCAAGTATTTAACCACCACGATGCTGATTTTTTTCCTCCCATTGAGTTGGAAATTTCCATGCTGCCCATTTGCTTTCATTGTGCACTTCTGGGAAGAGTCTTGCTCCGTTGTCTCTACAACCTCCAATTAAATAGTGAAGGCAGCAGTGATAGCCCTTTTTGGCCTTTTCTTTTTAAGGCTTAACAAACCCAGTTCTTTCAGTCCGTCCTTGTAGAAAAACTTACTTTAGAGATCTTCAGAAAATAATAGAAAGCCTGCCAGAAACAAAAATACATGTATTGTCTTTGGTGTGAATGGTTCATAGATGTAAAGGTCCTGGAAGATGTAAGGGATATGAATACTCCTCAAGGACCTTTGGTATAGCAAACCCATTGTGGAAACTCATTAGCATCCCCACCTACTGTATGGGTTTCCCCTTCATTACTGTTCTAATTTCTAAAACTTAATGATTCATGTGGTCTTTGTTCACCCACCTGCTTTTTGAACTTCTGTTCCATGAGTAATTGCTCAAAACAGGGCAGAAATTAAAATTACGAGCAAATTCAAGATGTAGAACTTCAGACAGTCCAAGGGGCTTGAAGGAAAACTTTTAGTTTTAATGAAGGTTTCTGACTCACTCAGTGCCTGCATTTTCATGGATTTAATAGAGAGAAACTGATATATAATTTAGATTTGTAAATCTGATACCTTTCCCTATCTTTTAGGTTTATCTCTATCACAAGTATTCTAGAAGAAATATTGCTTTATTCTGCACGGAATAGCAGATTTAGCATGCTAGGAAGATTAGTATTCTCCTGCTACTCAGACAACTTTCATCAGGGAAGACATTACTTTCTTTTTCTTTTTTACTATTTTTTCATTTCCCAGTGAAGACTTGCGACACTGATAATCCCAGGAGATGAGACTGCTCAGTCTTGTTGGGTCTTTGCCAGCTGTTCCTTGTGCAACTGCTGTCAAGGTTGGGCTCTGCACTGTCTCAAGTCACAGTAAAAGACAGTTCAAGTTTTACTGTTGTCTTCTAGCTCACTATATATCAAATAGCTTGACCTCATATGACACAGCAGAAATATCTGAATCGTTTCTATGATTAACTTTTAGATATCTCATTTCCCTACTGAAAACACTTAATAAGCCTTTCTCTGCAGTTATGTTACATGGGCTTGTATCCCTCTGGCTAGGAGCTTAAGATATTTACCTGCTTCCAGGGCTTGTACATGCAAATGTTTATTCTCTTGATTCACTGTTTTCCTCCCTCAGTTTGTCCACAATTTACTGAGTCTTATTTGTCTTGAAGGCTTTATTTGAGTGGTGAACCTGTATCTCACTGATAGATTATTTGAAGTTTTTCACTGCTACTTTTCTGTACTGTTTATTGCCATAAATATTAGGAATGATAGTTCTGTTTGAGGTGGGCACGTAGTACCTGCACACAATCACTGCTGTGGATTTTTCAGTTTTTTATTATTTATTATTATTATTTTTTTTTTATGGAAACGTTTTTTTAACTGTGCACAAAGCTAACATTTTACTCAAATGACTGAAAAATTATATGCTTTCTGCCAGATATGATGGTCTTCCAAGACAGAGGAAAATATCTGTTGTAATGAACAAAAATATGATAATGCTGAACAACACATTTCTAGAAATAAAATACATGTATCTTGTATTTTCCCAAATTCAAATGTGTGTTTCCCAAATCACAAAAGGAACTTATGGTAGGAATGGGTTGATTGTTGAACTAGAACTCAGTGGTCTTTTCCAACCTTAATGACTCTATGATTTAATGAATTCAGAGCCTATTGAACACCTCACACACTCCATTTAGTAAAGCAAACTCCAGACCACCTCAATGCAGTGGTCATGGAGGAAAGTTTTCCATATGTTAAATGTGCTTGAAAAAAGCTACAGTGGCTTCAGCATGGGGTACAGCTGTGTCTTTCCAGTACTTGCAAGCAGACTGGAAGGAGGAGAGGGACCGACTTTTTACACAGTCTAACAGTGATAGGATAATGAGGCTTTCAACTAAAAGAGGGAAATCTACAATAGATGTTAGGATGAAATTCTTTACCCAGAGTGTGGTGAAGCCCTGGCACAGACTGCTCAGAGAAGATGTGGGTATCCCATCCCTGGAGGTGCTCAAGGCCAGGCTGGATGGACCCTGGGCAGCCTGAGCTGGTGAGGGGACAACCAGCCCATGGCAGGCGGTTGGAACTGGATGGGTTTAGGGACCCTTCCAACCGTAGCCATTCTATAATTTTATGATTCAGTGATGACTTTTGATTTTCATTCTCTTTGCTCATTGCAGATGTAAGTTTTCAGATTTTTTTAGGCACAAACTGAGGCTAATTGTGGATGCTATTTGGGTAAAAGAGTGCTTCAGTGACTTAATGTATGTATTTCACATATGCAGCTGAGGCAACCTAATGGCTGCTGTTGAAGTGGTCACTCATTTCTGGCCATGCATGTTGGCGTTGTCATTCATGAGTCCCTTGCTGCACTTATTTGGTTTTCTGAGCTAAAAGAAAAATAGCCCAGAAAAGAAGTGTATGTTTTTCTGTCAAATAGTGCGTTGAAATACCTTGGTAGAAGACTTGACAAGCATCAAAGCTGGTGCAAGGAGTGGAGCTTGAAGAGGTGTCTGGCATGGGGACAAGGAAGTGTACAGAAAGGTGAAGTCACACCAAGGTCAACTTACTCTGAAACCATGGCTGAGCAGGACTTGCTTCTCATTTTCTGTGTTGTCAGGTTTCTGCCCTGAATGTGCCAAAAAATTGATATGCGCATGAAGTATGCAGTTTCTTGTAAGCACAAGTTATTGGTTGTTTTGTAGCGATTTTCAGATAACTTCCTTCCTCTAAAAAATGTCAAAAGACACCTTCACCCCTCCCCTGCAAACCAGCCTACAGTCATGAGTCTTGCTGAGCATTATTGATTTATCATGTATGGTATTTCTGTAGCAAACATCACTATTAGTATTTGAATAGAGATCTTCAACAATAAAGCACAAAAAGAAAATAAAGCTCATTCTTATCTCACCTAGACTGGGATAAAGCAGAAATGATATCACTGAAGACAAGCACTTCACGTGTACAACTACCAGAGCTAGAAGAAAACTTCACTGTCAGAGAGTGGCTGTATAATAACAAAACACCAGGTCACCCTTTGAACTGTGGGAGATTCTAAAAGGACCCACTGTTGAAACACAATTTTTAGCTAATGAGCATGTGGCTTCATGACTCCCCCTGCCCCCATCTCTGTTACACACATTCAAGAGGATCTTGCTCAGTCCTTGCACTGGATTAGAAATCAGCTGTCATTGAGTGCTTCGCAGTGTAAAGGGTTCCTAAGTGTGATGGTGCACTTGAGAGGCAGCCGTGGGGATTAAGCTGGATGGTAACGAGCTTTGTATTTACCAGTCCAGTTAAACTTCAGATCAGCCTTCTAAACATTTCCATGGAAACAAGGGAAGTTTTGGTTCACTGTAAGTGGCATACTTTACTTTCTAACTGTACTAAAAATAGAATACTAAACAGAGACTAAACTAACTCATAAACAATTTATTTTAGTAATAGAATTTGAATAAGTTGTGGCATTCAGAGATTGCTTTTCCATACCTCCTGCCTGTGATTATGGGTGAAGCTTTTGTTAGACAGCTTCCTCTTGAATTTGCAACAGCTTGAACAAAACGAATCAGGACAAGAGTTGTGGAATAGTTGAGGGTCTTTAATCTCTGTATTTGGTAGAAAACAATTCAGTGTCTTTTGTTGTGAGCTTTCCTTTCTTTCACATGACGTGAAAGTTAAGAGACTGGAATGTGCTTTTGTCCTGGAGATTTCTTATATATCTATTGCTTTACTCAAATGTCACGTGCTAATTTTGATACAATGGAATAGGCACTTGCTCAGTCAAAGAGATAAAAACCATATTGATGTACTCATAACATACTGAAAATGTGTTTCATTTTCCGCTGGCATCTTTCAAGTCACCTTACTGAAAACTAGATATAAAGAAATCACATGAGTGGAAATATCTTAAACATGTTGTAAAGCAGAGAAGTGAGCTGGCTCCCACTGGTGAGGTTCCTCTTGATGTGCCTGGCTGCCTTGGGCTGTGTGCACACAGAGATGAACTGGCCAGATGACTCAGGAGGTGCTTCCTAGTGGAAATAATTCTTACACCTGCACTGCAATGCTGAGAATTGGTAAATGTATGGAAAAAACAAAACAATCCAAAACAACTTGAATTGTACATGAATGCTGATCAGTCTGGAAATCAATTTGTCTGACTCACACTCAAAAATTAACGTTATTCTCTGAATTTCAGTAACTCCAAATTCTTATCTTAAGTCATATTATGTGGAGCCAGGAGTTGGACTCGATTCGTATGGGTCCCTTCCAACTTGGGATGCTCTGTGATTCACTGCTCTAAGGGCAGTCACAGACAGCAGTAAAATTGGCCTTGAAATTTATCTGAGCATAAGAAATGAGTATAGACTCACATCCATAATGTAAGGGGGAAGATTATCCTTGCTGTGAATCTGACAGCGCTGTCCCTATTGATGCCCAAGTCCTCACAGCGCACTTGTGCATTGTGAAGTGGTAAAGTCATCAATTCACACAGGGGAAAGAAAGACAATAACGTACTCCATGGTTTGTCCAATGTCCCAGAGACTTTTTGCAGCCAAGAGAATTAGGCTTTGTTACCTGAAAGCCTGATCTTAAACTTAACTCTTCACTCTTTTCCCATTGCTCGTCAGTTCATCTATCATGGGTGGATCACTCTATCATGGGTGAATCACTCTATCATGATGGATGAACTCCATCTCTACAGTCCACCTTGGGAAGCAACAAAGTGTCAGCTTCTAAACTCAAGGGCATTTTTATAATAAACCATCACTAAGAATTTCTGTTTCTGTAGAAAATATGTTCATCCTGAGTTATTAAAACATGCTGTAACAGGTGGCGGGGTGTTCGGCTTCATTTCAGACCTCCCTGGACAAGAATGCCTGCAGCTGACTGCAAGCAGCTGTGTGTGTGCTTGGGGATCTTTGTTGGGCATTGCAGCTGTGCAAGGGCTTTAATCAAGACGCAGGAAGAGAAACACAGAGACAATGCAGCCAAAATACTCTCCTAGGTAACTAGGATAGGAAGAAAGCCATGTGAATATATTGACAAGGTGGAGATATTATTTCAAGGCAGAAAACCTGAATAAACGGAACTCATAGGCTCAACAGTGAGCATGGAATAGGATACTTTGAAATAGCAAAAGGACACTGAGTTCATGGAAAACCAAAGGTGGGATGCTTGTCACTGTAAGTTCAAGGAAAAGGTTTGCAAACATAAACGCAATGCAGAAGAAAAGCTCAGAAATCATAAACGTGGAGTGTGTAATAAGGACACTGAGTATTCCCAGACAGAACTGTTCATGTTTGACACACACAGCTTACAGGCTAAGATCCACATTCTTTGAATAACACCTCCTGCTTCCTCCCCCCAACCCCAAAATATAAATTCTCATTTATAATGCATGTTGCTATAGCGACTTGCTTCTTTGATAGAGCTTCTTTATGCCCTTACAAACTGAAGACCTCAGCCTTCCCTGAGAAGTGTGTGGGTTTGGGCTGGGGGCAGAATTAAAATTTCATTCTGTGTACTGCATTTGTTGGATGCTGTTGCTGCTGAGGTAACACAGAGAGATTGTATGCTTCCTTTGTTCAGTAGTAGCAGGAGCAAAGCAAACTATGGAAATACCAAGTGGAGTAACAGAACACTACAAAATCGTAATGGTGCTCAAATAGTTTGGAAATAGAACAACTGGGGAAGGTTTAGATGGCATTTTGTTTTATGTCAACAACAGGTGCCAGTGAAATGCAAGTCAGTCAGAAGGTACATTTGTTCTTAACAATGGATTCTGGAGGCTCTGCAGTTTTCATATAATATACAGATATGTCAGGCAGAGTTTGACTATGAAACTATTATATAAAAATGTGAAGTACAATGCACTCCAAATGAATGATGCTGCCACAGAAGATGCTGGAAATAGGGTTTTCTTCCTGTTAGTGCAAGTCAAAAGGTGGCAACAGTAGCATTAGACTGAACAGCTTTTCTGCATGTGCAGGTGGTAGTCCATTCAATGATTAGATGGAGCTTCTGTTTAAGCTGGGCATGTAATTAAGCAAATGTGGTGGGACAAACGATGAAAGAAGAGCCAGGACCACTGTGGGGGTGCACAAATAATTGTAGGGTACTGGTTTATGATTTGCTTCAAGCACGACTATCTGTAGCCTTCAGAGGGCTTTGTAGTGTCAAATGCAACCAGGAGAAGCTACATGAGAAACTGAGCGGCCCCAGGGTGTATTTCTTCACCTTGTCCTCTCAAGGCTCTTGGAATTGCATCCACCAGCTCTGTGGAGACTTCCAGGAGTAGGAGGTGCTGCTGGGGTGCTTTACCTAATGTCTGCAGTATGATGTCCCATCAGTTTCTGACATCTTTTTCATTGTTTTTACCAGTATAAGCTGTTCTTTCTCCTCATCATCTTCTTTATCCTTTGGCATCATGGAGATGTGGTGGGATGGCTCCTATGACTGGAATGATGGAAGAATGCAGGATCTTCAGGAAGGACAGACAGGGGAAACAAAGACAGGATGTCACCTTCTATTTAATGACAAATGACTGCAAGATGTTTTGGGATGGATGAGGAGATAATGGGTCAGAATCAAAGGGAAGGCAGAAACAGGTGACATGGTAGAAGGGATCTGCTGCAGTCCATGCAACCAAGATAACCGCGTGAGTAAGGCCCATTGTGGACAAGGAGCAGCCTCGCGTTCACAAGACCTGGTTATAATGGAGGACTTTAGACACCCCAATATCTGTTGGAGAGACAACAGAGCAGGACATAAGCATTCCAGGAGGCTACCATGTTGTTATGATAGTGATAAGGCACTGGAACCATCCAAAGGCCCAGATAAATTGTGGGTGCTCCACTCCCCAGGGATGTTCAAGACTGAATGGGGCTTTAATTAACCAGACCTAATGAGAGATGTCCCTGCCCATGACAGTGGCCTTAAAACTTGATGTTCTTAATGAGTCCGTCCAACCCAAACATTCTATAATTCTACAATTCTATGATTCTGATAGTATCTTTTCAACTTAGCCTTTTTAGAAGGTCGTGGAGGTTTTTTTTCTCTGTGAGAAGGCTGTCTGCTAGATTTAAGAGGCATTTGCAGCAGAAACAAACAGAAACTTTGGCTAGTCCTCACTATTGATCACCTCTCTAGTTTATCCCTGAATAAAGAGAAGACTGAAGATTGTAAATTGGTGCCTTGGATTTTCTCAACTACTGGAATTAATTTCTAATGGCAATTATGTTTCCACTTAAAAATAATTATCTTTATCTTCTACTTAGAAAATATAAATTAGGTAGTTATCTTTGACTAGATACTCTCAAGAGCATGGGGGAAGCTAAATTCACTGGTATTGAGAAGATTTTCTATTTATTAGTTTAAAAATTGCCTCTGTAATCTGTCTAGGAATGTCTGGGGAAAAATAAGAGTTTATGCTCATGGAAAACCACATATTTCATTTTCTAACAAAATGCATCATTTAATTCTAACTGATCTTAAGCACAAATTTCACATGTAGGGATCACAGTGCTTTATTTCCATCTTTTCCATTTAAAATGATTTTTGTTGTTGTTGTTGTAGGTCTCTATTTGCTGTCATCAAGCAGAAACACAGCTCTTCCAATTCCCCACTCCCAGTATCAAACATGCTCAATTGTACAGATCCCTAAATAGGTACGAAATAAGCTGTTGCAAAAACTGAAAGTCATCTAGAGATACTTCAAAGACTTCTTTTCAAATGTGTTTAAATGTTTTGAGAGCTTCTTTAATGCTGAGTAACCTCTGGCAAAATTTATTAACCTCTGATTTATATTCCTTATTTGATTTGCATTCTCTTCTAAGTTATCAGTTTCTAGTTTCTAATTTGGTTCTTCAATTTGAGACCTGGGACCAGAGTCTCAGCTGATGTAAACTATCTTGTGCTAGTTCCCAGAATCTGAGAATCTGGGTTCTTACATCTTCTATAGGTTTTTGCAAAAGCAATGTTATTGTTTTCATTCTAGAACTGTATTATCAGTTGCAGTAAGGAATACTAACATCTGGCATTAAGTTCAGCTTGCTGTGACAGGCAATTGCAAGTTCTGAATACAGAGGTGAACAAGCACAATATTGTGCATTTCAGTTGAGCAACATTTGCTTTTAGCATGGCAAACTGTCAGCAGAGTCCAAAAAAATTTAGATTTAACATTAATGAGGTGATGGTCTGTATAATTTCCCATCTGTGGTCTTTTCAGGCAGTATTAGGAAGCTCTTACCTTTCCCACTTGTGTTTGCAAATCCAGTAAAGCAAAGCAGCCCATCCCTCCTCTTAAAAAAAATAATAAAAAATGGACTAGTGCCAAGAAACAATGAACAAATACGAATCTGACAAATATCAAAACTATTCTCTCTGGAGGTCTGCCTGCATTCAGCATTAACCATTATTCCTAATGGTCTCTGCTGTTGCAAATGGATCAGCATTCCTTTAAAAGGCATGACTATACTCAGAAGAGTAGTCTTGGAGAAAAAAAATTAGCCAGAGCTCTTAGAATCAGAGGCTGGGGATGAAATGGACCTCAAGGATCATCTAGTCAGGCTGCCCAGTGCCTCATCCAACCTGGCACTGAACACCTCTCGGGATGGGGCATCCACAGCTTCTCTGGACAGCCTGTGCCAAATCCTCACCACTCTTCTTGTTTTGGGGTGTTAAGTCATATTTACCGATTGTATTGACAATATATTTTTGTCTTATTGGTCCTACTGAACTAGAGATATGATGAGAGAAAGAACTAAGTTCTAGTCTGTTCCACAAACTGTGCCATTAGCAGAAGATTTCATTAAGTGTCAGGTGCGAGTCCAAGCATAATGCCTGAGAACAGACCTTGATGGCATCTCTAGCCACTCTAAGAGCTCTTACACCTGATTCTGGCTGCGAAGATTCAGCACAGTGGTACACACTTGTGAAAAGCAAAACAAAGGAAAACAAAGATGGAAAACAAACTTAACAAACAATGTGGTATCACACCAGGCCACTGAGTGCTACCCAGGAAATTTTGCAGAAGCTTTCTGGGTGAGGCTGAGATGGAATGAAAAACAGAATAATGCAAGCTAAGAGAGAGCCCAGAGAGTCAGAGAAAATGATCATCTTTTAGTAGAGAAATGAAATCTCAGAGAGAGGGAACACATACTTAATTTTATACTATTTCCAGTACAGCTCTCAAAGTTTCTTAAACAGAGACTTTGGAGAGAAGTGATATTGTAGCACAGCTGGAAGCTACAGAACAAGAGCAGATACTCTGGTGAAACTCCATCACTGGAGCTGCAGTGTTTACTGGGAATTCAAGTTTCTGTGACATGAGGTGAATCCTGAATCCACCATTCTGTGTTGGGCTTATCAGCAATATGGGGTAATCCTGGAGCAAGTGAGCCAGGTTGACTTTTGCCATGGACTGCTGGGAAAGAAGAACAAGAGCAGCCATATGGCTGGTCTGCAACACGTTCATAATTGGAAGTTTTCAACCTAAAACCTATTTTCCCTTTTGCAGTTAGGAGAAGGAAGATGAGCGTCCCCTTCGAGCTGGAGTTCTGGTCTTGTTCAACACTGGGTTTAAATTAACCTCATTACAAATAGGAGCTTGATGGCTTTTTTAGTGCAGAAATTTGTCAGTTTAGTTAACATGGCTTCTTCTGTGCAACTGCTGCTAATTAGGATCCTTCATTTAAATGATTGTTAATGGGAACTACACCCATTGAGTCACTGGGTTAAATGCCAGTTTGATGAGTGCGTGTTCGTTATTTCACTGTAACTGAAGCTCTGTTCATGTTGAGAGAGGTAAAGGTTTTTCTCCCTTCTCATTAAATAACTTGCTGAAACTGTGATCCTGAGTATATTAAATTAAAAGAAAACCCATAAAGACTAGAGAAATCCATTAAAAAGTGAAAGTAGTAGAGAAATTGAAGAAAATCTTACAAATTAAGTTAGGTTACCAGAAATATTTAGTTATAAAAGCCAATCTTTAGATTTATGTCAAATTTTGAAAAGCAGTTTTCTTCTAAAAGGTGCCATTTTGTTGGTAGATAGACTTCAGAGGTCCCTTCCAATTCTAAGGATTCTATGATTCTACTGAGGCAATGCAGAACAGCAACTGTGATAACTGCTGGTTTGCAATGACACCTGGCACAACGAGCCAGGGAGCTCCAGAGCTGAAAGCCTGAGCTGCTGTTGCCTGCCAGCTTCTTTGCCTGTCTTTGTAGCACAGAACCAGTGAATCACACAAGATCTCAGTCCTCCTCTCTTGAAGATAAAACCTTACCTTGAGGTGGTATCCTCAAGTGGAGAAGAGCAGTGCAGCTGTTCAGTCCCTTTGGCTGTGGGGTTTACATAAGAAATCCTGACACGTGGCAGTGGGTACACAGCAGCTATCCAATAGCTTTTACCCAACTGTAGGACTATGATCTCAACAGTTCTTCTCCATTTGTACACTTCTTAGGAGTTATATAAGTAGGAAATTGTATGCACATGAAGCCAAAAATATGAAAGAATACAGAGCAGATGAAGTGAGAGATTTTGTCTTAAAATAAAACTTTCTCTTCTGATCTGATTTAGACTTCCTTGCCTGCCTTTACCAGCATGCAGCATCTCTTGCCAAGCCAAACCTCTGTATGTGCCGCTGCCCTCATTGACCTCCAGCTGCTCTTGATGCCACTGACCATTCTGTTCTCCCAGATGTCCTTCTCCTCAAGTGACTCCAACTTCTTTTGAATCGCAGTTTGTGATCCTGTAATATTTTGTCACATTTTGAATCACATTTGTCACCTTCTGACCCTCCTTAGCTTTCTGTGAGGATGATAATAAGACCTGCCCTTTATCTTTTTTAACTCCTTTTTTCCTTGTTTCTTGGCACTGTTATCAGTGAACACACATTGATCTTACCACATCTATGTTGATGGGTTACATACTTACCTGTCTCCTCCAGGCAGTTTTATTCTGTCCAAACAATGGTCTTGAGTTTCTTTTCTGGCAGATCTGGCTCATGTAGATATCAGTTCAAATCAGCACAAAGACATAAGATTATTGTGAATATTTTCTTGCCAATCCTTCTGCACTCTTTCTTGTAAGGAAGTGGTCTTTTTGTAACTGCAACATAACTAGAAGTCTTATTCTGGCTCTCACTGCCTTGCATCTCACTGCAAGGTTCTTTTCATCAGTGATAGCACATATAACATTCTCCTGCTTAAACTGATTCAAATTCATGTGCAGAGGCATTTTCCTATGCCAGCACACTGACACTATCACCTTCTTCCTTCCTTCTCCTGTTACATCCCCTACCTCTGTTTATACGACATCATGTTGTTTTCATTTTGAACAACCTCCTTGTCTCATCCCCACATGGCTTGTCATCTCTTGTTCATTTCTAAATGCCAGCTTCCATCTTTGATGAGCTGTTGATGCCAGCTCCCTTTCTCTTGCTGTTACATTTTGAAATCATCACCTTTCCCATGCTTACCCTCACATTTGGAAGGAACAAAAACAAAACAACTTTCAAGTCATTTTAGAAGTCTTTCGTGCGATATCTTACAGGAGCCTTGACAAGTTGATGCAGTGCCAGTGCAGATCCTTTTCATGCTGACGGACATTCCCTGTATTCCCTGGCTGTCTGGAAGGCTCTGATGTTTTCTGTTTCAAACAGCGACCTTCTTTTTAGTCATCTACCTGAACAGATATGTGGTCCATGATCTGAGGGATTCTGAAACAAACTTTGCTGCATTCTAATCACAGATGAGGAACTGCATCAAGCCTGTGCCACTTTGCCTTGCTTCTTTCTTCCCCTGCCCAACCCACACTGTATCTCTGTTCATTTGAACTTTATAATAATGGAAATTTAAGCAAAAGGAGCCCACTTTTCTCTTAAAAAGCAGGAAACTGGGCATGACCTCATGGTAGAAGATATTACATCTTTTTTTTTTTTTTTTTTGGCTACTATTTCCCATGTTTTCTGCTGGAACCAAGTCAGAAAAGAGTAAAATAGTTTTTGTACAGCAGAGAAGTCTGCAGCTCGACTGGTTACTGTAAATGTCCTCTGAGGGACTGGCTCCTATAGAGGTGTTCCTTCATCCATTTGCCCTCCAACTGTGGGAGAATGGGTAGACAGATGAAATGTACCGTAAAAGGTTTATTGCAGGAACAGAATCCCTTTATACTCTTCATGGAATAATATAATCAATATAATAGCTTTAGATTTTGTCTTAGGTACAGTCAAATAGGGCTACGGAGGGTCTGGAGGGGAAGACGTGAGGAACAGTGGACGTTCCTTGGTTTGTTCACCCCAGAGCAGAGGAGGCTGAGGGGAGGCTTCATGGTGGGTCAGAGGAAGGTTAGAAAAAGGTTCTTCACCAGAGGGTGGTGGGCATGGAACAGGCTGCCCAGGGCAGTGGGCATGGCACCAAGATGTTGGAGCTCAAAAAGCATTTGGACAGTGTTCTCAGATGTTGGGTTTTGGTGGTCCTGTGTAGATCCTGGGGTTGGACTCAATGATCCTTATGGGTCCCTTTCAACTCAGGATATTCTACAATCCCATAATTCTACAAATATATATATATAGAGAGAGAGAGATGTTTCTAGCCGGTGGTTAGTACAAGAGGTTGGAGTTGAGTCCAATCATGGTCAGCTACTGCATGTCTGTGGGAACCTTGCAGTAGAACCCCATTCCGTGGCAAAAGTCTGAAGCTTTTCAGTGTACTCAGAGCACTGGTTCAGCTCCATGCTGCTGCGTGTTGTATCTGAGTGTCTCATTAAAGTGCTGCCACTGACTCATCCTAGAAAGTCTGAGGCTGAATGTCAGAACACAAGCAGAAGGGAATTTCAGAATTACCTGGCTTTATAGAGGGTGTGAAAGAAGGATGTGGACCCTCATTAAATTATTTTTATAAGGAAATCAGAGAGAAAAATCTCTGAAATTGATTCAGAAATACAGTGTCTGAATTTTGACTGAAGTCAACGGGCAAGAGTCTACATTTTGAATTTAGAGGAAAATGCCATTAAGATGGAATTATAAGTCTTGTTTTTTTTCCAAGTTAAGTCATCTCTTTCTTATCTACAAACTGACAGAGCCATTTGGATTTTATTGACCAATGTGACTTGATCTGCCTGATGACATTTCCCAAGATTAATGTGTCTGTTTCTTGACAATGAGTATACTTCCCAATGCATCACAATTAACCACTGCTGCTTGGTATGAAAGGGAGGGACTCTTTATCTGCAGCTGCCTGCCTTCTTTCTGCATTTCAAGTGGCAAATAAACAGACAGGTCCCCTATCCACTCCTCTCATCTACCTTTTTGAAATGAAAAATTCACACTTATGTTCCCAGTAAAATGCAGCATATTTCGGAGAGCAAATTAGACTGGAAATATAAATAATGGAAAAACACTAACCAAAGCACATAGTGCATAAGATACAGAACACAGAAGCATCTCTCAAGTATTATAAATACTTGACTTTATAGCTTTTATTTATTTGTGTTGGTAGAAATGTCAAATTAATATTTATGAATTCTCTTTAGCATATCTGCTAGGTTTTTCTGTTTGTTTTCAGTATAAACTGTCAGGCTAAAGCTGTGTTATCAGGATTGTCAAAATATGCTTTTTAATCTCAAAGGGAGTTTCACATTTTGACTCAGTTCTGCAGCGATGTACCATTGTGCTTAGTGTAAAGTTGTGAGTGATCCATTTGTCTTTAACACATGCTTAAACTTAAACTTGTGTGTGTTTGCTTGAAGACATAGAGATTTTGTCATAATAACTTTACAAACGTGAAAGGAAAAGACTGCTAAGTTTTTGAAATTGTTTTAATTACACTCAGTAGCTGAACATAGAACATTAATGCAGATTCAAATTTACCTAGCCCTCATTTCAATTAGTTTGGCAAGATTTGTCAATTTTTTGGAAGTCACATGGCATAAGATGAATTTGGATTTTAACAGTGCTTGCTTCCTCTAATGGGAATGTCAACAAATGCGGTGTCTAGAAATGAAATATCCTTGGCAAAAGTGGCTGTTTTCTCACAGTCTATTAGACATTAGGCTGCTACAAGGTGACGGTAACTAGATATCCCCACTATTAAACTAGAATTGGCATGAAGCAGTGATCCAACATGAAATACTCTTTTTGTGATCCAAATTTTGTTATTTCCTGGAAAAACAAAAACAGATTTTAAGAAATGTTTTTAACTTATTTTGTTAATTTGTTTTCTTGCTTTGTTCTTTGTTTCCTCCCATGTATCCCCTTCCACTCCTGGAAGTTTGATTTGCTTCTGGTATTTATAAGAACCCTTGCTGACAGCTAATTTTCCCTTCTCCAGGTAGTGTTTTGGCTGAGCCTTGATATTCTGAATGTGTCTAATTTATCTGAATAATATATTGTATGACACAATAAAAACAAGGTATATGTCACAATTGGTATTTTTTTTTAATTGGCAAGGACATGGCATCAGTGTAGATGGTATAATGAAGACTCTTGGTTCATGCACATTTGTAATAAAAACGTAGAGAAGACCTGAAAATTTCTAAGCAGTGGAATGGTAAACAACACAAAGGACATTATAAAATCTTTTAAATAAATCAGTTGCTGAAGCCCATTTTAATACTGTTCAAGACTGGCCATTTTATTGCAAAAAATAGATATCACAGCTCTTGGAGCATGATAGGGATGATAGGAGATGTATGATAAAGGGTACAGAGACTCTGATATGAAAAGTGGTTTAATGGACTGAGATTTTTAATTTAGGAAAGGGACAAAGAAGAGGGAAATGGATAAAAAAATGTAAAGCCACAAGAAAGAAATTGGATTCCTTTTTTTCCCCTTGGCCTAAAACAAGGCTATTTACATAATTAAGAACTGTAAATTGGGAAAATATGGAAATGACTTTTTTTACAATAGAAAGTGGCTACAGGAGGAAATCAAAGCCAAAAAAGTCAACAAAGAAAGAGACTGCATATTTTATGTGTGCATCAAAAGTATCCAGACTTACTGTGGGGCAAAGGGATCTGATATTTCATGCTTTGTGGCTTAAGACTGCCACCAGCAAGGTCAAGGGTGGGTATCATCTGCCCAACAAGAAGTTCTTACACTGTTTGCAACAAGTCTATGACTGGTCGCAGATGCTGATCATAGTAGGGACTGGACCAGCAGGTCAGTGGTCTGATATTGTATTTTAGGACAACTGAACAATTGAACAAGAAATCACTAATGAGATGTGAAGCTGCTTTAATTGAGTGATGAATTTCTTTTTCCTGTAGTATAAATTAATAAAACAGACTTGGAGTGTATATACATTATTTAGAATATTTGGATGGGTGTCAGGGTAGCACTCTTCTGAAGACAAACAGAAATGCACAACGTTCTTAAAATTTCAGTGTGATGCACTGACTCGCTACTATATTTAACCCACTATGAAACTCAGAAAAAAATGCTCTAAAACAATTAAGGAACTTGTTGGATTTATGTTTTCTGTCTCTGGAAAGTGGGATACGAAGATAAGAATGTATCCAGTGATTCCTGAACTTTCATTTTGCTCTGTCTCTTTTATGCACCTCACAAGAAAATTGCTTTGCCTCTGGGCCTTTCTCCACACATATAACGTTCCAGTACTTCTGAAGCCGAAAATCAAGTATTTGTAACTTGGGCGTGCAAGATAGAAATCTAAATCTTAATCCACTTGTTTTTTTTAAGCATAATTCAAACAATTTGTATAGCTTTCCCCACAAAACTTAGGTTATGGATGATCTGGATTTCAGGTGCTCAAATTTTTACAGAGTGTTTAAAGTTAGAAAAATCAAATTGTGTCATGTTACTATTTGTCATTATCATGTATGGTATGTCAGGTCCAAGATTGTACATGTAAAATCTCCTTCATGCTTATGCGTACATGTGAAGCTACAAATTTAATTTTCATCATAGTGCTACTTCTCTTTGGTGGGAGGAGTCATTCCAAATCATCACACAGACATTTCTGGTGTGGACAAACATCTGAATATCTGCATAGATCTATGATTTCTGGGGATATCATCACTAAGTGTTTTATTGGATAGCTTTCCTTCTTTATTCAGGTTTTATATAAATCTAATATTGATGAATAAGATATCTACTGCATAAAGTTTCTGCAATGTTTTTAAAAGGATTGCGGATGCCATTTTCCAAATAAGTTGTCAGTACCCTGAATTATTTTTGGAAAATTTCTGCTTGTACTGTAGCATTGGCAGACAATTGTTGGTAATAGAAAGGTATTCTTAATCACACAAATATGCATACATTAGACTGAAGCATTTGTTCTACTTGTTGACATTATTGCCTGAGCACTGTAGGAAGATTTCTAGGGACAATTATGACAAGACAATTGAGTTCCATTGTCCTTATCTTACATTCTGTTGACAGCTTTCCAATGCCATTAAAGACATCACAGAATTGATTTTCTACCTTCATAAGCTTCTGTCCTACAGTATAAGCTCTCATAATAAGCCTTAGCATTTGCCATGTTTTCTGACCTTGAATCAATACTCTCTTTCCCTGAAACAATTACAAATCTTATCTTTTCAAGATTTTGCTTTATCCTTGTGCCAAACTCATAAACCTATAAGTGGAATCCTTTCTCCACAGCTTCATCTATGGTTCCTTATCTGTATTGTTTGCAAGCGTGTTTTCAAGTGTTTTCATGTAAATTCAGATATCACATTAAACTATCCAACCATTTTCAACTAATCAGCAAAAGCTCAAACCTTTCAAATCTTAAACAGGTTGCTAGGTGAGGTTGTGGATTCTCCCTCCCTGGAGATTTTCAAAACCCACCTGGAGATGGTGCTGGGCACCCTGCTCTGGGCATCCCTGCTGAAGCAGGGATTGGACCAGATGGACCCAGAGGTCTCTTCCAAATTTCTTCTTTGTTTCTTTGATTCTATTATTCTATGAATTCCACTGCAGTAGTTTGCTTCTTTTTAGTACATTCTGGCTTCTGACTCTTGCAAATACAGGTCTTTCTATAGGGGAGAGATACTGTTTACTGGTTTGGGTCTGCTCTGGTTTAGACCCTCTGCACAACTTCTGCAAATTCCTTCTATTTGCAATTGGCAGACTTCTCTATAGAGAGATTTTCTAATCTTGTCCACTTTGTGTTTTTTTCTTTTAAAATCTGTACTTGGGTTTATTTGTGGTCTTGAGTCTTGGAAACATTCTCTACTTTTTGTTCTGAAGTTTGAATAAGGAATTCCTTGCGTTCTTAGGTTTTTTGGTTTTTTGGTTTTTTTCCCTTGGATTTGGTAGTGTTATTCCCGATAGAATCTGATCTCAAGAATTAGGAATTTCAGAAGCCCTCCAAAACTACACAAGTCTCAAAAAAATCATATCTGTTATAAAATATTCAACTGTTTCCTTTTCCCTTTGCGTTCTCTTACGAAATGCACCCCTCTCTATACTTGCATCTTTATCCAGAAAGCTCAGTATTCACGTTTGTACAGCACATTCTGATAAACAGTTTTCCTGTTTTTTTTTCTCAGTCACAGGCTAATGTACAAATCTATTATATCTGATGTTGAAGTAATACAAAGAAAATCAGCCTGCCAAACTCTTGCTTTCACTTTTCTGTTTCCTCCTTTGTTTTTGGAAACAATTGTTCCTGAGTTTTTACTGCTCCTTTGCCTTAGTCACCACTTTTCTTAGATGTAATCTTCAATTTCTGTACCTGAAGTTGTCAGATTGTGCATTTACATTATAAATGTAAAAATCTGAGTTAGGCTCATAATTACTCAATCTTAAGCAAAGTAGGAAAGTTAATAGATGATAAAGAAAAATGCTTCTGAAGAACAAAAAAAGTTAGTCTGTAGTAGAGTGTTTCAGGGATGTGATTTCTAGCACTGAGAAATGAAAATGTTCAAGTATCCCTACAGAAATATATAATAACAAAAATACTTTTTTTTTTCATATATTTAAGCTTCTAATCCATGTTTTTTTGGAGAAGCCTTCATAGTATCAGTATTGAAATGCTTATGTTTTCATAGCAAAAAAATTCCAATAGTAGAGAGAAGGCATACTGGAAATTTCCAGGAAGGAAACTTGTTTTCCAGTAGAAAATTCTGATAAGAGAGGACCTAGGTGCTTGTAAGCATGGGATCTGGCCTTGACTCTTTCTATCTCAAGCAACAGCTCCATATGCCCTTACCACTTCTTTTCCTTCCCCTTCATAGTGTGCTGAGTATCCACCAGGTTCATCTGCCAGGAGGTTCCCATTGTCCTGCTAAAGGAGCAACAGGGAACTACAGGGAATTGAGAATACTACCAGCAGAACAGCAAAAACTACATTTTGATCCTTTACATCTTGATTTTCTTTCCTATTGGCAGTATTATTCTGGAAGTCAAATTTTTTGGTGCCATTTGCATTGAGAAAACATATTACATATGATGATGGATTTCCATTTGCCAGAGAGTTAAGGCTATGATTGGCTCTTTTAGGCTATATTTATGGTCTGTCTTTGATAAAATATTTTGGAAACATCTGTAAAACCCTGCCTCAAATGTTTGCTATTTGCCTCATTAAGGATGAAGACATTCGCCAAACCGAACTGAAAATAATATCTGAAACAGCTTAGGATTCATAATTTGGAGAAGTATTTGCTTTTTTCAAAGCAAAACAGATTTGCCTCCATTGGTTCCCAACATGATTGATATGATTTTTGGGAGAATGAGAGATTTGTGGAGGTATTTCTTAACCAAACAATATAATGTGAGGTTGAATCATTTTGTCAAAGACTTCTATTACATGGAGAGTGCTACTTGAGTTATGGACAGTCACTGACAGAGCATTTAGAAAAAGCTGCTGAAGAAAGATCTCTTTTTAGATTTGTACTGATGGCATCTTTCAGGCCATATGTTCTAACAAATGAACAGTGTATGTGAAAGATCATGAACTGTTAATAATATTTTGTACAGAAACTTTGCTATTATTCAGCTAAGCATATTTCCACTGCTGTCAGCTTTATTTAACAAACATTTTTGACAGCTTGTAGCTTAGATCATATCACTTTAGGAGTTTGTTTATAATGAACATGATCATTATAAAGACACCATGAATCCTGGTGATTCTGAGTTGCCAAAAAATGACTAATGAAGGAAATATATTGTTGCATCTTGCACTTTTTTTTTTTTTAAACAAACACTTTTTCGAAGTCCTGGCCAGATCATTTAGGGGTTATATTCCATGCCTGTTTGATGCAGATCAAGGCACACAGAATATAAATGCAGATATGCAGCATAAAGAGCAAGGGGAGGGAAGGGGCCCCTCACCCATTCTGTTGCCTCTATGTGATTTTTTGTCACTACTTGTTTTAATTGTGAGCTCTCTTCCACAGGTTCTTGAGTTTACATGGCTGCTGCTGTAAAAGTGAAAATAGAAGTTTAGTTTGGAATAGTAGAAACCAGTGTTAATTAACTCAGTCATGACCACGTCCAATTACCTCCAGTCCACTGTGAATGCTTATTTTTTTCACCCCATCTCCTTTATAGACGAACATTTTCACACTGAAGGCATATAGCAATAAGACGACTGTTTACTCTTATTTTTAATCTAAGTCGAACAGCTCTGCAGCCCTTTCACAAGTGGCAGGGTTAGCTGCACCTCTCGTGCATACCAATGCAGTTCTGTGTGTGTTAGCCTAAGGGCATGATAGAAAGATCCTCCATGGCTCTACTGGCCGCCACTGTCTTATCAATATAGATCTCCACCATTATTTATTTATCAGAATAAAACAAGATTCTGATTAAAAAAAACAAAAACAACAGAACAAGATTTACTCATCTAAGTTTATAAGTTTGTGCCTCACAAATCTTTTTTCATGAATACTGAATACAGTTTGAAGGAGCTCCTATAATCTGAAAATTTATCTCTAAAGCCATAAGTTTGACACAGTAGTAGGAAACTCCTTAAGGATTTAGCCTTGTAAAAACGAGTTCAGGTTGATAATATTACTCACGAATAGCTGTTATAACTGAGCCTTAAGATATTGTCGTGTTAATCTATCAATTGTGAAAGTGCTTGTTACAGATGGATTTATTTATTACACCTTCCTCCTGCAGCATAGCTCAAAACAACACTGTGGAAGTGATGGGCACAGGTTGTGTTATGATTTGCTTTGAGCAACCCTCTCCTCCTCCTTTTATGAGTGTTACATTTCTGGCCATTACGGAGCACAAGCTATTCCCTTCTGTTAGCAGGATAAATCCATCACATCATTAATCATTCAGGAACTCACTGTGGCTATGGGCAGGCTGCTCAGTGTCAGGCTGTTCTCCCCTGTCCTTGACTGCTTCACCAGCACAATCCTGGCAAAGTAATCCCTACCAAGGAGCTCCTTATGAGCAACAGAAGTCAGTGAAAAAGCCTGTTTATACATCTTGGATATATATATAAGTCTGTAATACAAACATCACGTCAAAGAAGATTCCCCCGTTCCTGGTTATAATAGAGCAATCTATCCTTTGGGGTTTTCAGCTGAAATTTCTCAGGCCTTTGTCTTCGGCAGGAGGTTGGTGTGGATGAAATGGTGACTGCTCACAGGCACATCCCCGTGTCCTGCACAGAGGGTCACACCATCCAATGCACATCCTGGGCTGCAGCATTGCATAGCAATGGGGTAACAAAGGCATTGATGACCCTTTGTGATGCCTCAGGTGACATTCCTTGTCTGTTGGTGGCAGTCCCTCCAAGCTCCAGGTGTAGATCTTCCCAGGATGTTATTAAAGAAGTGTGAGGATTTGTGCTGCACTTTGTACACATGGGCTGCAGCCTTGAAAACTCGCTGGCAGCTCCTTTGCTTTTTGATCATGTCAGTGCAGCCACTTGAGCAGACATGCGGGTTGTGCTGATTGATCAGTCAAGCTTGTTCCTATGACTTAATGACTGGGATTATGTCACTCGGCATTCGGCTCACCAGCATCAACTTGCAGCTGCAGCTTTTCCTTCTTCCTCCTTTTTTTTTTTTTTTTGAGAAACAAACCACTGAGAACAGTAGTCCAACACAATGCACTGCTTTCCATAATGTCCATTAGGTGTCCCCACATGCTGGTGGCTCGTGGGTACTTTAATTACATCTTCTCCATTAACAGCAGAGTGCTCTGCATGCGTTCGTTGAATGAAGTCCCAGATTCCCAGATTTCCATATTGAACACAACACTGTAGCACATCCTCTTTGTGTAAGAAATTCTCATTACTTGGAAGAACGTGTACATTTGCAGACAACTATTTGTCAGTTGCTGCCTCTGAACCTTAATTAACACTGCATTTGTAAGAAGATAATATATAAAAAATGGTAATTCTGAGCCTATAACCACCTGGCATGTTCATTCCCACTACAGTGCAGCTATTTTGTTTGCTATGCAGAACAGTAAGAGAAATTATAAGTAATTGAAATATACAGGCGTAATGCCATATTTCAGCTTTGCTGCTTGCAGCCAAAGCCGCGGTTGGATCCCTTGTTACAGCACTAAGTTTTCGCCCAATGCCTACCTTCTTCTGTCCTGGGTTTGTAAATATGCCTATGGATTATTTGCTGCCTGAATCATTATCCCTCAGTTTGACAGAGTCTCACAGGGGGAAGTCAGCTTCTCACAGTACCAAGGACAGATTTTTTTCTACGCACGGGTGGGCAGCAATAGCAATGAATCTGTCTCCTTTTCTCCCTTCCTCATTTTTGTGACCGTGCAGCCCTTGCTGTTACAGTGTTGAATAGCATCTGCAGATCTCCTGGCAGCAGTATGCCTCCACTCCTCTGGCCTATCTCACCTCTAAAGGCTGGCTTTCATAAAGCAAAGCCATTTTTATTAGCTAGAATACACTTTGCATTTAAAACCATAAGGCACTGCACCTTATAATAAAAATCTGAATTAAATCCAAGTCAGGTCCCATTATTAGTTCTTGCTCTTATAATCTTCTATATGCTTACCTGCACAATATACCTTTCAGACATTCCCTTTCTGAGGCCCCGCAGCACAAAAAAAGGGTGAAAGTGTCTGCATCGTGTTATTTGTAGAATTCTTTGTGCAAAGACCAGCTTCCACCATGGCAGGACTTGTACACTGGGCCAAGAAGACCTTCTAAACTGTCTTAGAACACAAGGAGGTTGGAGCTTGCCAAACACAACCTTAAGGAGTAAGAGCCCAAGGGGCAATAGCATCTTGTATTGGCAGCCAATGCAGTGCATTTGCTGTTCTCTTTCGCAAGTTAATATGTGAGCGATGAGACCAAAGGTGAGCAAGGGAAGGTGAACCCTAAGTATATAGGTCACTCTGAATGTAATGCCCCCTATTTATTACCATGGAAACTACAACAATACAAAGAGCACAATAACACTGTTTGATCAAGCAAATTCTCAGCTACAAAACACTAGTTTTAAACATAGTCACCACCATTAACCATTTTGCATGGATGAGCTGACTGAGACACTATTTTGTGATGTGACTCCTGTGCATGGCTAGAACATTGCTTGCCTTTCATGTCACTGTAGCCACTGCTGAAATGCACCACTCACCACCTCACTGTGCTAACATGCGATCTTTGGTCTCCATAAATGTTCAGCCAGTGTCGATGAAAACTAGTGGGTGCCATTTTTTTCCACATGGAGGAATTCAATGACACAACTTTGTTTCATACACACTTCCATGTCATAGAATCATAGAATCACCAAGGTTGGAAAAGACCCACAGGATCACCCAGTCCAACCATCTACCCATCATGAATAGTTCTCATTAAACCATGTGCCTCAACACAACGTCCAAACGTTCCTTGAACACCTCCAGGGTCGGTGACTCCACCACCTCTCTGGGCAGCCCATTCCAGTGCCTGACCACCCTTTCAGAGAAGGAGTATTTCCTAATGTCCAGCCTGAACCTTCCCTGGCGCAGCTTGAAGCCATTCCCTCTAGTCCTATCACTAGTCACACGAGAGAAGAGGCTGACCCCCAGTTCACTACAACCTCCCTTCAGATAGTTATAGAGAGCAATAAGATCTCCTCTGAGCCTCCTCTTCTCCAGACTGAACAATCCCAGCTCCTTCAGCTGCTTCTTGTAAGGCCTGTGCTCCAGACCCCTCACCAGCTTTGTTGCCCTCCTCTGGACACGCTCCAGGGCCTGGATGTCTTTCTTACAGTGAGGGGCGCAAAACTGGACACAGTACTCGAGGTGCGTCCTCACCAGTGCTGAGTACAGGGGGACAATTACTTCCCTGTTCCTGCTTGTAACACTGTTTCTGACGCAAGCAGATGTCAGATGCTATTTTGTCAGACTATCCCTCTGCTCCATCTGACACAGGGCAACAAAATGTAACGGAATATTGGTGGGAATGTTCAACTTCTGTCATACCACCAACCTCTGACACCGTGGGCCAGCATAATGAAATAGGAGGCACCACTTTTGGAGCAGTTCTTGTAAAAGCTTAACCAGGTTCAGACCTGAATTGTCACAGATGAAAAGCTCTTGACTCCCAGATGACAGAAGGAGGCGATCTTGAAGGGAAAGATTGTTGGAGAGACTTGATCAGTGGTTACAGAGACTGTTAGTGCTAATAGGAGTTCATGCCTTGCAGGAGCATCTACTCCCTCTGCCAGCTCCAGAAGAACACTTAGCATTAATACACTAAGTGTTAGTCAAGGACAGATTTATTACTTTGTCCTCTGGCTCTCTGAATGGTCTTTCAAGGCTTGAAGTGCACTCAGCATCACAGAGGTGACCACTGATCATTGAACTTTGTGCGTGGGACTAGAACTCGTATATCAACGGGAGTATCCATATGTTTCTCCATTGACTTTTGTGTGCACGCTTTATACCCCCACTCCCAACTCTCTTTCTGTACTTCTGAGAAATGTTTGGTGCTGTAGGTGTAGAAGATCAATACCTGCCGCTGTCAACAATGGCACAGAACTGTATGGTATTACCTTTAAAATTTGCTGCTGACATGTAATGAATGTGAAGCCATTATGCAGGGATAGCCTTGCAACTTCTTGTTATATTTGTCTGCCCTCGGAGAACTTTTCAATAATTTATTTTGGATAATTAGTATTTATTAGTTCTCCTCTTACATCCAAGGTGTCATCTGAAACCTTTCCTCTTAATTTTAAAAAATGAAGTTCACTTCCTGACATGATTTTAAATAATGAATTGAATTGCATTTTCTGACATGATTTATCATTCCAAGAACTGGTAGAATATCATTATCTTGTTAGAACAATGCCTGGCCTTTTCTTATGGCAAGCATAGAAAGGAGAACATAATAAGAGCGCTTAGCCTATCATGTCTGATTTTATTGAAGCATGACAGAAATACTAATAAATTGATCTACATAACCTGACTGTGCACTTAATAAGTACTTATTACTCATAGAGTGAATTACCATGGGCAATATAGTGAGTTAGTGGCAGAATCATTTTTAAGACTCTTTCCCTAATTTTTTGCATGCTTTGATTTTTAGGGACAAAAGGATGTTTTGTATCAATAACTATATTGTGCTAAATACAATACTTTCATGCTTCATGAATGTTTTTCATGTTCTACTCAGCAATTCAAGTGTTACTCAAGAGGTTGATTAACAACACAAGGTCTTTAAAAGCTAAACCTGTATTGCTGGAGAGCTGTGAAAAACAAGACCTGCAATACTGAAACTGGTCCTAAATCTTTATCTATGAACAGAGAAAACAAACCTATAAACATGTAAAATTAGAGGCATATGGACCTAGTGAAGTGTGTCCAGAGAAGGGCCACAAAAATGATCCCAGCTGGGGCTGTTCTGACTGGAAATTAAAAGGGTCTGGGGAGACCTGAGAGCAGCCTGTCAGTATCTGAAGGGGGGCTATAAGAAGGAAGGGGACAGACTATTTAGAAGGGTCTGTTGTGATAGGGCAAGGGGAAATTGTTTCAAACTAGAAGAGGGGAGATTTAAATTGGATATAAGGATGAAGTTTTTTACACTAAGAGTGGTAAGGCCCTGGAACAGGTTGCTCAAAGAGGTGGTGGATGTCCTGTCCTTGGACACACTGAAGGTCAGGCTGCATGGGCATCTGAGCACCTGATCAGACCTGTAAGTGTCTCTCTTCATTGCTTGGACTAGATGGATTTAAATGTCCCTTCCAACTCTATGAAATATACTTCCAACTTCCAAATTCTGTGAAATATATTGCAAATACCAGGCTTCAGCCCCAAACCAAGTTCTTACTAGAAGGAAAGAACTGCCATGAAAATCCCTGGAGTCCAATCAGATTTTCAGGACTGCCTTCTCCCATGAGGGATGCTCAGATTGTGATGTGGTTCTAGATTAGTGTACCTGCACTTAGGTGTTGACACATGCACTGTGTCAGCTCCAGTTGTCATGAATAGAGGTCATTTCAACGCAGCCGGTGGAGCTGCCGAAGTGGCTGTGCTCCCAGAGAGATCTGGTTCACCCTCTACCCACCATGAGAGGCAAGTGTTTTGTCCCACTTTAAACTATCATTTGCCTTTCCAGAGGTGTGTAGCCAATCCTGTGGAGACCTCAAAAAGCAGCAGACATTTAGGGTACTGACTCTGCCTACAGGAGCTTAGGCACTTAGCTCACATGGAGGCACAGAGACAGCTCTGCTTAGGTTACTTAATCTTGAACTGAACTCAGCCCTCTGATACTATAGATTCAGGAGGCATTTCCAGAACATGAATCAAGAACCAATCAGTCCATGTGTACAAAACAGTGTTATCCCTGGGAGAAAGCGCCGAGTCCCCGTCACTCTGTGGGACTTGAACTGCTCCACATTTTTGGGGTTTCTCACAAAGGGCGTTAGTAGATGAGTGCAAACTAATTTTGGCTGTTACAGCTGTCAACATCCATGATATCCAGCCCAGCCTTTGCAGCAGATATGACAAACGGACTTTATCTCCAAAACATATCCCAATTCATAGAAAGGCTTGATAGGAATCCCTGAAGTTTGCAGTCTATATTTAACTCGCCAACTGTTTTATGTCAGGAGGCTGACAATGTCAGCTTTTGCATCCCCTCTGAAGCCAGTCTGCCTTTACATTTGTAAGATGGCACCTCTGAACTCCTGCTATGCTTTAGGTTCAGCTGGGTTGTTCCCCACCATTATTTGGAGCTGTACATACTTCTTTTCTTTGTTCTCTGTGATAAGATACTAGCAAACAACAACCTAATTCACAGGCTATGGGTCACATCTGTTATTAGTATATACTTAATGGCTTTTATTTAGCATATTCCTTTATACTTCCTCGGATTTTCCCATAAATTATTCTCAGAACTGCTGCAAAAACTTTAAAAGTTTACAAATAATTTATCCTGGAAAATTATGCATTGTTAATAATCATAGTATTATGCTCATAACGTTAATATCTCCACGATAATTATCAAAGTTGTATAAAACATTGGCTAATTTAAGAACAGCATTTTTTTTCTAAAGCATTTCCTCATGTTCTCCCACTGTCTACTGTGAGTTTTAAGGAGACAAAGGTGCTCTTCAGGAAACAACACCAGGATAGTTGAGCACTGGAACAGGTTGCCCAGAGAGGTGGTGGATGCCCCATCTCTGTAGACATTCAAGGTCAGCCTGGATGGAGTTCTGAGCACCTGATCTAGCTGTAGGTGTCCCTGTTCATTGCAGAGGAGTTGGACTAAATGACCTTTGGGGGCCCTTTCCAACTCAAACAATTCTGTGACTCTATAACACAGAACAACTTCCCTGGAAGAGCCAGTGAAAAAAAAAATGCAAAATTATTTCATGAATAAATACATAAGTTCATATTGAATGGAAATATAAATTACTGAAGTTAAAAAAGAAGTCGTACTGAGTTCATAAACCAAGCAACTGCATGAGAATGAAGATAATGAGAGCAGTAGATTCTAGACCTCTGAGGACTTGTATGAGGGTTACAAAATTTTCTCCTTCCAAATGGAGACCAGCAAATGTCAATGAATTTACATGAACTCTCTTGGCTGTTACTAAACCCATGAGAGTATAAAGTAAAACAAATTCAAGCATGACCAATGAAATCTTCTGATGTTCACTGAAACCTGCAATACAAGGTTAGACCAATTAGTGCAGTGACTGAAAATGTTAAGTGTAGATAACGAAAGTCACAGTTGCTCCAGTGAAAGGGTTCATTTAAAGTACAATTTATCAAACCAGAGCAGCAATCATAAGATTTGCACTAGGCTTCATGGCAAATTTGTTCAAGGGTCGTAAGCTAGAGTTTATAAGAGTGCAACCCATAATAATTTGAACTTGTACAGAAATTCATTCAAACGGACATTAATTAATTGAACTGTGTAATGCCCCACTGTAAGCCTATAGGTAAGTCAAAGCATTCATATCTCAACTTTACGGAAGGTTAAGCTGGAGTGCAGAGAAACTGATTTGCCTGAGGTCACACAGCAAGTCAGTGGAAAAACTGCAAATAGAATCTGCAGCCTGAAGTTCTTATTTCCCTGTTTTTACCACTGACATTACACTTCCCACTAGTAAAATGAAGGGGAAGAAAGAAGCAGCTGAAGTGGTGTGACTTGGAATATAATTAACCTAGTTTTCTGCACGTGTTTGTGCATTTTCTGCATTTTAGGCACATAACAAAGGGATAGATTGGTTTTAAGTCATTTGGAACTTTATTCCTTCACCATCTTATCTTTTGCATATTTTCTTTTAAGTGTTAACTTGTCATCTTCAGCATTAAAAATAGCTGGGCAGTAAGAAAAAACCCTCTTGAGTATCAGGCATCTACATTTACATAGTCAACATCCATCCCCTACAGCTTATGTGATGCTCTCTGCTTACCCAGTGCATTACAGTGTCCCCTGGGACATTGCTGCCCATAAACCAAGACTCCTGATTGTCCTGGCATATGGGCAAGCAACCAGCTGCTCTGGGAGTGTGGGTGGGAGATGAAGGTGGAGATTCCAGCCCCATCATCACATATGTTTGACATCAGAAATGAGGACTGAGCTGCAGCTTACAGCCTCTCACGTTACCTGATGGGCATATGGCACCATGCACTAGAGAAACTGGGGTTATGTGCTTTGATACCAAAATAAAAGTTGGTTATTTAGTATAGAGGGTGAGGATCCACTAAAAAGCAGGGCACTGGGCTGCCCAGGTAAGCCTGATTCCACTGAGAGGTGTGTGGAGTGAAAAGCAATTGCTTTGTAGATGAAGGAACTGGGAAGGAAATGTGGTTTAACACAATTTTCTTACGTTTATATTAAGGAATAAAGTGATGTTTGAAAGGGATTGTGCATGAAGATGCTTCTTTGTAGGTTGAAGAAAAACTCCAGGGAGCAATTATTGCTAATTCCTTACAGATTGCCATAGGGTTTTTATAAAAATGCTCTTACACTGCTACTGGGCTTTGGAAATGTGTGTCTGATTTGGATTTCTTACTCTTGGGTCTCCTGAAGCCTTATTAAGACAACTGACTGTCACTGCAATTTTCAGCTGTGGCACATCAGAATTTGCTAAAGCACTCAGATCTCCACACTGCCCAGTGTCAGACAGTGCGGTGAAGGGGAAAAGGTGGGGAAAGGCACGAGATGAACATGTGCTGTTTCCTGTGCTGGGAGGTGACACCAGTTCATCATGACACACACTGTGTTCAGTCTATTCTCAGCACAGGTGACATTGATTACACAAGTGTCTTTTCTGTTTGCTCCAACCAAGCAAGCTCATAGAAGTGAGGCCTTCAGGGAGACTGAGAAAGAAAAGTGGTGAAAGGAAGCAGCTGGAAAAAATGTAATATACACTGAAGTACAAGTCCTGTGAAGCTACTTGTTCCCTGTAGTTGTAGCTGTGCAATTTTGAGATCTCAGCAACATCAGCTATGTTTCAAACTGTTTGATATTAGGCAGCTAAGCTACAGGTACCTTGTTCCTGCATTAGAGCCGTGGTGGTATTTCCTTATGCCATGGAGTGGAGCATGCTTGTACTACATAGCTATGTGTCTGAATGTTCTCCTGCATGGACAAGCTCATCTCTTCATTCTGGCAGTGACCATGTCTGGTTGGAGGATAAACAGATATAAGCTCCATGCTCCCACCTCCCTTCTCTTTTCCTGTTCAGAAGATACTCTAGCGCTTTCTAAAAACAAAACTAGAAAAGCTAGCAATTTAAGGAGTGCATAGGAGGAATGACAGTCAAAGGGCTGAAACTCTGAACACCTGTGGTTTGTCATGAGGTCCTGCAGACCACTTGAAGCAGCAATGTTGTGTGAAGCCACTGGTCAGTGCTACCAAGATGGAGGTGTGGCCTTACCTCAAGCACTGTGTGCATGTTTAGGCACCTAAATATAAGAAGGACATAAAGCTATTACCATCCAAAGGAGGGCTATGGTGATGGAAAAGGGTCTAAGAGGGAAAGTGTGTGAGGTTCAGCTCAGGTCCCCTGGTGTGCTCACCCAGAGCAGAGCAGGCTCAGGGGAGGCCTCACGGCAGCTGCAGCTCCTCACAGGGCCCGAGGGAACAGCATGGAGCTGCGTCAGAGGAGGGGCAGCTGGGGATGAGGGAAAGGGGTCTGCACCAGAGGGTGGTGGACACAGAACAGGCTGCCCAGAGCAGTGGGTATAGCCCCAAGCTGCCAGAGCTAAAGGAGTGTTTGGACTCTACTATCAGATACAGGATTTGGGTGTGGAGCCTGGGGTTGGACTTGATGATCTTTGTGGGTACCTTCCAACTCAGGAAACCTACAAATCCCCAGATGCGTGCCCTCAGCACTAATCTTCCATCTACCCTACCTGCTCCCAACCTGCTCATGCACAGCTGCAGTGGAAAAGTATATTTAAAACTAATCTGACTTAGCAAGTGTTACAGAATGATGCCGCCTTCTCTTGTGACTGGTATAAGCCCACCTAGTGGCCTTCTATGACTGTGTCATTGCATCAGTGGACAGGGTAAGAGCAACTGGTATCACCTATCTTGACTTCAGAAAGGCCTTTGACACAATACCCTACAACATCCTTCTATACCAATTGGAAAGATATGGATTTGATGGGTGGACTTTTCAATGGACAAAGAACTGGCTGCAGTATCGAGACCAGAGAGTGGTGGTCAATGGCTCAGTGTCTGGATGGAGATCAGTGACAAGTGGGTTCCCCCAGGGGTCAGTGCTGGGACCAATACTATTTAATATCTTCATCAGTGACATAGACAGTGGGGTCGAGTGTACCCTCATCAGATTTGCTGATTACACAAAGCTGTAGGGTATGGTCAACACACTAGAGGGACAGGATGCCATCCAGGGGGACCTAGAAGGGCTTGGGCAGTGGGCCCAGTTTTAACAAATCTAAATGCAAGGTCTTGCACCTGGGTAGAGGCAACATCCACTAGTAATACAAGCTGGGGGATAAAAGGATTGAACGCAGCCCTGCTGATAAAGACCTGGGGGTACTGGTGCATGGGAAGCTGGACATGAGGAAGCAATGTGCCCACACAGCCTAGAAAGCCAACTGTGTCCTGGACTGCATCAAAAGAAGTATGGCCAGCAGGGTAAGTGAGGTGATCCTGCCCTTTTACTCTGCACTGGTGAGACCTCACCTGGAGTACTGTATCCAGATGTGGAGCCCTCAGTACAGGAAAGACATAGACCTGTTGGAAAATGTCCAGAGCAGGGTCACAAAAATGTTCCAAGGGATGGAACACCTCTCCTATGAGGACAGGCTGAAAGAACTGGAGCTGTTCAGCCTGGAGAGGAGAAGGCTCTAAGGTGACTTGATAGCAGCCTTTCAATATCTAAAGGGGGGCAGCAAGAAAGAAAGACACAGACTCTTTAGCAGGGTCTGTGATGATAGAACAAGCTTGAAGAGGGTAGACTGGGGTTGGATATAAGGAAAATGTCTTTTATAGTGAGGGTGGTGAGGCAATGAAACAAGTTGCCCAGAGACAGATATTCTGTGGTTAATAATTGTTTGGAACAGGTTGCCCAGAGTGGTTGTGGATGCCCCATCCCTGGAGGCATTCAAGACCAGGCTGGATGTGGCTCTGGGCAGCCTTGGTCTAGTGATTGGCAACCCAGCACATAGAAGGGAGATTGACACTAGATGATCATTGTGGTCCTTTTCAACCCAGGCCATTCTATGATGCTCTATCCCTGGAGACTCTCAAGGTGAGGCTGGATCAGGCCCTGGGTAACCTGATCTAGCTGTGGTGTCCCTGTTCATTGCAGGGGAGTTGGACTGGATGGCCTTCAGAAATTCCTTTCAACTCTGAGGATTCTGTGATTCTATACAGTGTTTCTCTCTGTGTTCTGTGAGAAACTGGATTTACACCTGGTTCTTTTCCAAGATTTTAAAAAAGGTGAATAAAAATATAATCAGACTTTTGTTTCTATTTACTCCTGCCTCAGATATGAAAGTATACCTACATATTTGATACTGCATTTTACAGTAAATCTTTGATAGATTTTAACTATCCCTATTTATTTAAAGAAATCGTACTGGGGGCACCTGAGCAACAAAAAGAATCACACAGGAAACAAATACTATAACTGAGCAAACAATATAACTCCACTACAGTTGTTTAGGTGCATATTGGAACCATTCAGACAAAAATCTGTTCATAACTTCTGTGACCCGCACTGGGGCTGCGTGATCCTCGGAGAAGAACAGAAATGCACAGTAATAACGGTTAACTGCTGCAGAGAAATAAGGCAAAATCTCTCCAGTAATGGCTCTGCATTCAGCTCTCAACACACCGAATAAAGCGTCTTCCCAAAGGTATATGTTATTTGTTGTCCGTAAATAACTTCCACCGCCTCCAACTGCTGCATGCAGAGCAATGCACGGCGCTGAAGAGAAATGGACCTTTGTAATTAAGTTTATAAAAATGAAGTTGATGCAAACCTTCATTTCTTCAAAGAAAAGATTGCCGTTTTGCGGAAGCTTCATTCTGAATCTCAGGAAACCTTCCTTCAGTTTCTTCGTGCTTCCCTAGCTGCTACTTTCAAACAGTTATAATATAGCACTTTCTGTTTGCATAGTTTTCTGTTGGAAAAAAAAAACAACAACCCAGGAGCAGTTCATTTTGTCTATAGGTGCACAGCAGGCAGCGTATACTCAGAATCCTGCTCTGACCATCACTATGCTGGGCAGAATGAACCATTGCTGCAGGATTTGAGGTGTGCTGCTCATCTTTTCTGCAGCTTGAGCTTCAGAAACAAAGTGAGCAGAGCTGAGCACCGCATTTCTGATTTAACCTACTGTGCTTGCTTGAAACTGCTTCTGTGCATTATTAACCTTTCTCACAGTTCCTATTCTTGTTCTACTGAAAACACAATTAGCAACCACAGATGTTCACATATAACATTTTTGTCAGTGGTGAATGTACAAATCCAGACTGAAATTCTTGTTTATGAATAAGAAGTTTGAATTTATAAGCAAGACTACAGCAGTACATTCAGTCACTGAACAGGCTTAACTACTGACTTCCTGACTGAATTATCACTTTCTAGTTTTCATTTGTTATCCTAAACATTGCTCACGTAGAAAGGGCTACAGCAGTTCTTTTGTTTCCCTGTACACAGTGATATGTGCTGAATATTTTATTGTCACTGGCTTTTGGACAGCTGCCTTTGAGGCAGATATTCCTAGCTGAGAATTTTGGGTAAGCTCTGATTGTATTTGAGGTATATGGCAAAACCAAAAAGTGATACAATTTTACAGCACATCCAGAGGTACTCCAGAACATATTTTCCCTACATCCAAGTTTATTAATTACTAACAATTTAATTTATTACAGCATGTTTCAGAGCTTTGATAAAAGGATCTCATTTTGCTCATGTCCTTACCTGGTTAGTAATGGTTTCTGCCCTAAAGACTTTACAAACTAAATGTGCAAAGGATCATAGGGTCATTGGATAACCCAGATGGAAGGGATTTCAAAAGGCCATCTGTGCCAAATGTTTGGGATTTGCTCAAAACCAACAACCAAGACAGGTTAATGACATAAATTATATTTTCTACTGCTCACTTTGGTACATGTTCTCCCAGACTATGCTGCTTTTAATAGATTTAGGATTGTTTGTCAACTGCAGGCATTTGACAGAAGACTGTTCCCCTGGCTTGCACTGCAGTGTTTCACTGCGTGTGTGGAACGCAACCTGTTCTCTCCTGCAGCAAATCTTGCTGCTGTGTTGGCATCTATTTTCTCATGCACCAAAAGCTTATGCATGAAAACCTTGTCTCAGGGTACCTACACTTCATTTTGACTTGATAAGTCTTGGTGCTATCTCTGCCAATCATAAATAGCAAGCTTTGAGTTTTTCCTTTATCGCTGAATCTCACACCACCTATATTAGTGCAGAACAAAGAGAAATATATGTGCAATCTCGAGGATGAGATACTGCTGAATTAGGAAAGGACTTTTTCACTACTGCTGCACCAAGGGATGCTAATGGAGGCAGGTTTGGACTCACCATGACTATAAAGCTATGTACCAGCTTGATAACTGGAGATCTGCCATATTTCCCAAAACTTATGTGCCATAGTCCTGCTTTAGTTGAAAACTCATCCAATTTCAAGGTTTTTTCTTTTTTTCTCTTCTCTTGCTTTTTTATTTTCTCTAGCCTATAAATGTTATTTAACTCATCATGGAAACATTTTTTTTTTGCTTGGAAAAGCCACAGAACATAGTGTGTTTAGTGAAGTGTGTCATTTAACTTCTCTTTGGAATGCTTCCATGGGCAGAATCTTTAAAGCCCTTTACTGGCAGGCTGGTATGATCTCTGATCCCCTCCCTGCTACTTCTACCGTGTGAATCAGTTCCCTTCTTGAACAGCATCCTGCACAATTCTCCTTTCTCCTACCTAATAATTCAGAACAGATGGCTGAAGCTGACCCAGCATAATCTGCTCCACAGGATATAAATGATGCCGTTTAGATGTATACAGTAATGTTGCCTTAGTTCAAAAAAAGGACTTGCAACAAGATCCTGTAACAATTGGCTTTATTTTGATTTGCAGAGTTCTGCCAGACACTAGTCACTTGTGCTGGGTTACACAACATTAAAAGGTACATATCAGACACTATCCTACATAGAGACAAAAAGACTGTCCCAAATTTCCTGGAAAGGAAGCAGCTTGTGTTTGCATGTTGCCTTAGATCCCCATTCCAGCTTGTCCCTGAATGCCCTGGAAAAACAGATGGGAGTTATACTGCAACGCAAGTCAGGGCACTGGCACAACTTAGGGAAAATGAATTTCAGGGCTAAGGACCTCCAGAAGGAGAAGAAAAAACAAGCCCTTTTCTTTTTGTCCTTCGGAATGTTAGTTCCAATACCCAATCAATGTCCATAGAAAAATGATGCAGTGAGGACTTTTTTCTTGGGTAATGGGATTCATTGTTAATGATGCTATGGTTAATTGCAAAAATGTACAGCCATCTGCAGAAGCCACTGACAACAGCTACAAATACCACTGGTGCCATTTCTACATGGTCTCAGGACAACATCTACATAGAGTGAAGAAGGGTGGGTAGCAAGATGTCAAAAGGAAACTCCTTCTCATTACACAGATGAAGGTAACAGCTTTTGGAACATTCTCTTCCTGAAGGTCAAAACGTGCTGTGGTAGATAGGTGTATGTAAGTTCAGTGGACTTTGGCTAAAGTGTGGTGCATGGAATAGTTTGAACTGCTCTGTTACAAGCGGTCACATGTACTGTCAAGTCACTGGGGAAGCAGCAATTGCTGACACATGCAGTACAACTTCAGGCTAAGTGATGTACAAGATTATCCTTTTAGGCTTAATTGTTTGTATTCTATGAAATATAGATGGTGCCAGAAAGACTGGCATCAGCTTGTTAGTTACTGGATAAAGTCTTTCCTCCTCCTACCCTCATTTTTTGTAAATGCAAAAGTGATACAAGAGATTTTTATCTCTGTTCCTGCTGTGATTTTCTTTACGTCCCATCTTCAGAACCCTAAATGATTTTGGCACCTTGCAAATCTACTCTCTCTGTGCAGCTGTCTTGTAGACCTGCACCAGCTCAGGTTAGGCATCTCTGCATTTTAAAACATATCACTTTGGAAAACTCATCTTTCGAGGCTCTCCTGTGTTAACTCTTTCCATAAATTAGGTACATAGAAAGTGCAGCTACAGATCAGCTGGTGTGAAAGTGTACTAGGATAATTCCAACTGCTGGATGCTCTGGCATGCACCTGCCTTAATGTCTACATTTTTTGCATGTGTACAAAAAGCACTGATATCTGCCAGTGTGTCTCTACATAGATGAAAATCATACAGATGCCAAAGTCATCTCATATAACTGATACAGCCTTGGTGCTACCAGTTAGATTATGCTGAGTTACACAGCTGAAGATGTGTCAGTAGTAGAGAGGGTGCCAAGACATATGAATAGGAGCAAATCCTGACCACCTCCTCCCTTTAAACTTAGAGTAATTAGTCTCAAAAATGGAGATTTTAAGAGTAACCATCTCCTGCCCCATTCCTAGCACATCAGAAAGTCATTCCAGATTTCACAGAGCCACAGATTGGCTGAAGTTGGAAGGGGTCTCTGAGTCCATCTTGTCCCACCCCTGCTCCACCTGGGACACCCAGAGCAAAGTGCCCAGAACCACGTTCAGGCAGTTTTTGGAGACCTCCAAGGAGGAGGCTCTGCAGCCTCTCTGGGCAACCTGTGTTAGTTCTCAGTCATTCATGCAGCACAGAAGTGCTTCCTGGTGTTCATTCTTCCACTTTTCCTCACTGAACTTCCTGGGAGTGTTATCAGCCCATTTCTCCAGCCTATTGATGTCCCCCTGGATGGCAGCAGAACCCTCTGGTATATAGTTATGGATTAATAATAATGTAATAATATATCTAATCAGGCAGCTGCATCTAATCTTCCTTGCTTCTGCAAAGAGGATTTTTTATAAAAAAGAAATAGCACTGTTTTGAATCCTCTGGTGATTCTGAAGACACACTGCAAGTAGATTATCGATCACTAAGTGGTTGATGCATTTGTACTCATTTATGGGCCTCCACAGGTCAACTCTGCTGGGCTGCTTCTCTTTGATTCCTTTGGCAATTTTATCAGGCAGTGTTATATGGTCCTTCATGTTTGTTTTGCTTTGAAATGAGTGGAAATATAAAAGTGCGTGTTATTATTATTCTCTTTCTTTAATCTTTCTCTAAAAGTTGGTCTTCTTCAGACCTTTAATCATCTGTCTTTGTCTGAATTTCCTTCAATTTACTTCTATCTTTCTGGTGCTGAAGTGCTTAGAGATGAATGAGGAATTGTATTGCTTTATCTATTTTTTTTTCTCATTAGAATGCTGGTGAAAACCAGACACAGAAGACAGAAATTAGTTTAGGCTATTCAAAATTTTTGTCTTTTTTATATTGTTTAGCACCTTTGCTGCAGGAATGGTAACTTTTTGCTATAATGAATGGATACTGTGATGCATATAAATTGGAACAGAAACTGCACTAGAATGATAGTCTTAGGGTTGCTGAACCCAACACTTAAAATGAAGAAATGGCCCAGGTTAGGCAGCCTGTCAGCTTTGTCTGATCACATGTATTTCTTTCTGTGTAGCTGCTGGCTGAAAGAAAGGTCACTCTTGTATTTGAGTAGGTCATTGTGTCTTCTCCAATTATTAATCTTCTCCAAATTATTGTCATTTAAAAAAAGTGAGTTAAGAGTAAGCACAACTCAAATTGGAGCCTAAATGATTAATATGTATTTTTTAAACTGCAGTAAAGTGCTCCTTTGAATATCTTATAAGGGTTAGATCTTGCTTATTCTTACATAGGAATGTAAGAGAAGGAGAAGGGTGTCCTTGGAATTCAGTTGCAGAGCACAGACGTACTGATGTACTCTATACTTGTCCATGGACAATTATATAGTGATGCATACATATTAACATGCTGATGTAGATAAAATTTGTTTTCCTGCTTTCAAGGGGTGGAATTATCCAAAATAAAATATATCACTGTATATTTAGGATTACTTCATATTAGAATGTATAATTTTTTTCTAAGCAATTTATATTTATGCAGCAAAACTGAAAAAAACATTTGGGCAAAGTTAAGGGTACAACAAGAAGAAGAGTTTATTAAATTAAGTCAACACTGAAGAACCAAATGAACAAATGAGACTCACAGACACTTTAAACAAACATGAATTTGCTGCTTGACAAAATGTTTGGAGTAATAGAGAGGGTAGAATTGCTCCTCTGGAAGCAAAACAAGGGAGATGTTTTGTTCTTATTCAGTTCACCATTAGTAATATTGCCATTTCTAAATGAAACCTGAACTTGTTTTCACAGAAGGGAGAGAAAATGGTGCCAAAAAATACTTGACAGAGATTTGAGTTGTGTAATTCTGTTGATTATCTTTCTGTAAGTTCCCACCATGAGATAGACTGTTTTTTGATTGTTGTATGTTGCAGTTACCGCACTCCCACCTTTTAAAACCTCTGCTCCAAACTTGATTCTATGCCTGCTTGATCCTATCACCTCTGTTACACCTCTTTCTTCATCTTCAGTAGTATTCAGCTGCTTCTCCCTCCTTAAGGCTGATTGTATCTCTGACATAATGGAGATCACTTGGTAGAGCAGATTTTACTCAGAGCAAATTACAGATCCTATTTTACGCTTACTTTGATTGACTGCAAGTCACTGACTACCCTTGTTCAATAGAAACAGCAATTGTAGCTTATGGAATTTAAAAGCAACCAACCAAGTGAATCCTTTGTGCTTTCTTCTGTAACTGCCTAAGTACTCTTGAAATGCTCTTCTCTGCACACCAATGATAAGTTTTCCAGTGGAAAAAGCCCACAACCTTCTTGGAATAGATAAGGACTTTTATTAACAGACAGCTTTTTATATTTATTTTGCACACATGCATACACATGCAAATATGGCTCTCACAATAGTTTTAATGAACGTTTTTGGTCAAGATAGTCTTTAACGTTAGAATGAAAGCACTTTTCTGCTGTTCCTTAACTGACTACCATCAACATAATTAATACCCTGATAACAGCGACCAAGCCATCAGAATAGCGCTACCAGAGGGCAATTTCTAGTTTATTTCTGCAAAGTATTCCTATAGAGATAATTATGTATTAGTCGGGTGTGTTTTATGTTCAGTTGTAATATACATTGATCTGGAAATGAAACATGTATTACATCGGTTTACAAATTCAGAATGGTGGTAATAAGGCCCCTCAGTGAGAACAGAGGAACTCCCACTCTCATTGCAACTGCCCTATAGCTTTTTAATTTAAAAGTAGCTCCTAACTTTAATGGTGAAATTAAATGCTCTTAGCAATATGGAATATAAATTCTCAGAAATAATTTTAATTTCTTTGCCAAAGACCAGAATGGTTTCTCTGTCTCCTTTGCTTTCCCTGACAATTGCTTCTTGAGAATTATGCCTTCCTACATTCTTTACACCTTAAGTAGCAGACATTAGAGAGAGGTACTTAGTAAAAGCATAGTAGTTTTTATAGCCACTCCTACCTTAGAGGTCCCAGAGGGTAAACAGGTAGATGTAATCTTTCTCCCTGAAACATGTGAAAGGGATATAAAGACCTGGTTTGTTACTTACTTTAGGTTGAAGTCCAACATTAACTAGCCTCTTCTGAAGTGAAGCGATTGAAGTGATTAACCCACAAAGTGTTCTGTATCCTATTTAATAAAAAAGTCCCACAGGCACCTGCAGCCCAGATGTCTGGGGCAGGTATCTGATGAGTTTCTATTATGGTGTTTACATCTGCAAATTTCTACTTTACTCATCAAAATGATCTGTGATTTATTTACATCTCTGTTAGGATCTGTTCTACTTATACAGTTTGGGGTACATGTAATAACTTTCTTGAATCTTTCCTGATAATTATTATTCCTTTACTTCTTTGAAATGATTTTAAAGAACCTCTTTAAAAATGAGAATATGCCTCTAGAATCTCATTGACATTTTAGAAAACAAATTTGTGGTGCTCTCTGATAGAAGTGTTATATGCGTTTATCTTCATGATGTATCTTTAGAAAATATGTAAATATATATCAGTCAAAGATAAACACCAGGGATTCGTTGCCAACATATCAAATAATGCCTTTTACTTTCTCTCTTTACAAACAGATATTCAAGAGTTTTATGAAGTGACACTGCTAAATTCCCAGAAAAGCTATGAGCAAAAGATAGAAGAAGCAAAAGAAGTTGCAGAGAAATGGGAGAAGACAACTTCTTCTGCTACAGGCCATGAAAATCTTCAGAAAAGCCAAGAGGTAACTGGGCAGATTAAGTATGAAAATATGTATAATGTGTGAGATGTTTCAAGCCTGGCTAATGCCAGGCAATGACTTAAGGTTGAAAGAACAGCCTCAATTAAGGAATTAGTTGAAGATATAGAAGATGTATTGCGTTATCTCTCTGACTTTGAATATCTCCTTCATCCTTCCAATTGCCATCTGTCAAAGAAGAAGAAAAAAACCTTCTTTTCTCATCCTTGGTGTATTTTACGTGATACTTGGTGTGTGTGATTACCCTCAAAAGAGAATAAATCTCCATTACTTGCTACTTACAGTTGAGATTATTAATATTCTAGTGATTGTACCCTGTGTAAAAATTGTAATAGGACTTTTCATGTGTGTGGGACTGACATTAGACTGTACTTTTGTGTAGGTCAAGTGCACGTAGATGTCAGCCAAAATCACTTCTGTGTGAGAAATAGATAGACAGAAGCAGGATATACAACTTCGGTTTTCTTCTGTAGTCAGTGAAAGGATCCAAAACCTTTCTTAGAATCATGGAATGGCTTGGGTTGGAAGAGACCTCAAGGATCATCAAGTTCCAACCCCCATGCCAAAGGCAGGAACCCCTTCATCACCACTGGCTCTAATCTGCCTCTTCCTATCTCAAGATTATTAACTGAATTAGCAATCTGAATTAATTATCTGGCCACGTTTGTACTTCAACAACCAACCAACCAACCAATCCTTCTCATCCTCAAATAACAAACAACCCTCCCTCAACCTGCCAAAAACAGCAGAAAACCAAGCGATAGATTATTCTGTTCTTAAATAGCAAGACAGAAATAAGAGTGGGCATGAACAGCAAAACCTCCACGCCAGAATAAAAGATAAGGGAAATTTATAAAAATTTCCATTTTTGATATGAAGAAGAATTTTAATAGCTGTCCACAGCACTTTCCAAAAGTATCACTATTTATTTAAAAGAGCTTACCTCATTTAAAAAAGTGTAAAATTCAGGAAAAAAAAAATGTAATTCTACATGACACATTATATCTAACTCTTTAAAAAGACAAATCAGAATTGCAGGGAGCTAGAACAAAACTCTCTGAAGAAATGAAGAAATGTATTGTAAAAATTAGTTAGCTAGAGAAGCTTTCAGAGTTAATGAGAGCAAGCATTCAGATTTTGAGTGAAATTAGAACAAATGAGTCTTAACATTAATGTAGGGTATATCCCATGAATGATTTAACATTTGAGTCACAGTCTGAAGACACAACTAGCTGATCTTTGTCTTTCTTTTCCCCCGCAAAGCTGCACATTTTAAAAAGGTGCTGTAGTATTTCAACACATAATCTCTTGAAGTATCTGAAAAAGACGGTGGAAGAAATACTCTCTTTTTATTACAGTCAAAGTGCTTGAATCTCAACCACAACTTCCACAACTTCATTGCTGTCTGAGAAGTGAGTTCCTGCTTTTATCCAAGGCTCCGTTTTTAAGCTCCAGTTTAAGCTCCAAATGCTATGCTAATATTAAAAGAATATATTGGACTAACTCCAAACTTTGCTAACTTAATGAAAATGATCATAGAATTGTAGAATCATAGAATCCTAGAATGGCCCGGTTGAAAAGGACCACAATGATCATCAAGTTTCAACCCCCCTGCTATGTGCAGGGTCGCCAACCACCAGACCAGGCTGTCCAGAGCCACATCCAGCCTGGCCTTGAATGCCTCCAGGGATGGGGCATCCACAACTTCCTTGGGCAACCTGTTCCAGTGTGTCACCACCCTCTGTGTGAAAAACTTCCTCCTAATATCTAACCTAAACCTCCCCTATCTCAGTTTCAGACCATTCCCCCTTTGTCCTATCACTATCCACCCTGGTAAACAGCTGTTCCCCCCACCTGTTTATATGCTCCCTTCAAGTATTGGAAGGCCACAATGAGGTCTCCCCAGAGCCTTCTCTTATCCAAGCTAAATAAACTCAGTTCCTTCAAACAATAGAAAACTATTGTTTTGAAACTAGAATAACCATTTCAAGCTAGGAGGCTGGCAGTCAGAGTGTTCAGGGTACCCTCATTTTTAAATTTGTAGTCTACCTGTAAACTGTGTAATGAGAGCATGAAGACTTTAGTCCCTTTGAAAAGTATACCTATATATGCTTTAAGAGATTAGTTGCAGACAAAACGGAGTACAAGTGTAGGCTTTTGTTTTTTCCATTTCACAGCACAGTGTACTATGAGCAGTTTCAAATCAGAACTGATTAGCACATGCTGAATATGGCTGCTGTATAAATCCCAGACAGTATGTTGCTTTCCATGAGAATTTCCTTATGAAAATGTAGCTGGATAATTTATGGCATAAATTCTTATTCATGGTCAATTCCTTACAGAAACTGATGGTTTTGTACTTTCCTATTTGCTATCCTCTACATGCCCCAAATGTGATCCAGGCTGGATGTGTCTCTGGGCAGCCTGGTCTAGTGGTTGGCGACCCTACCCATGGCTGGGGGGTTGAATCCTGATGATCTTTGAGGTCCTTTTCAACCCAGGCCATTCTATGATTTTATGATTCTATGATTCTATGATAAGAAAAAAACCTTCCTCATTTCATACAGTGTTCCTTTGCAATAAATTCCCAATAATTTTCATTCAGTCCAGAGGCCAGGCTCTTTTCATGCCTTACTTCCAACTGAAACCTTCCTTGTTAATTTTCCATACAAATTGGTACTTTTTTTTTTTTCCCTGTACTTATGTTCCTACCTTAATTGTTGGTTAAAAAAGGCAACCAGCTTCCACTGTCCAGGCCAGGTATCCAGTGATTCCTCCTTTGCATTGATATATTTACTTTTCCCAGTGTTGACTTTTAGATAACAGAAAACTTTTTAGATTTGCTATTTGCCACACTGTGCAGATTTGCCTTGGTTTTACAGTGATGGCCAGTCTCCAAACCTTCTCTCCTGTCACCTGTGGTCACCATAGTGGTCTTCACTAAACCGATGCTTGACCTTACAGCTTATTGAGACTGGTTCTTTGTTAGTTAATGAAAGGGTCACTATCCATCCTATAAACTCCTGTCATTCTCAGAGGGTGCCTCAGAGGACAGACATCTCCCTAACTCTGGGACAGTGATTTTGAAAAAGAATATTGAGAACTCAGGGAAATGTATTAGTTCACCATATATACCAGAACCAGTTTCATCCAGATTAACGTGAACGATACCACATAGTGCCACTGTTTTTAGTGCTCTAACAAAGCACGCTGGGATCCAGTGTTAATTACTACTGCTTTTTTTTGTTCTCTCTGCTTTCTTCATTTGCCTGTTCCTGTTAAACTCTGTACTGTTCAGGTATTGACCCTGAAGGAGCTCCTGGTCCTCATGAAATCATTAAATGTTCTGATATGTATTTAAACAACACCTTTGATTTATACTTTACCACTAAGTTCTTTGTTATATATTAGAATGATAGATGGCATCAGAGTTTCCAGATGCAATATTTCCTACCATCATATTATTTTTGCATTTCTCCCAGTATAGAGATTAAATATATGTTGTAATGTATCTGGCAAGGATGTAAATACCATAGATCAAAATAATTTCAGTGCGTGGGTGCTAGGGAATAAGAAAGGAAGAAGGATATATATGACTGTTTGTTTTGTGTGTGTGTGTATGTGTGTGTGTATCTATCCCTGTTGTTTTTTCTTCAGTAATTGAAAGTTGATAAAATCAACTTTAATTAGTAGACAGTTTTAGAACCAGTGAAACTGTTTTGGGGCAAGTTCACCATTCAGTAAAATGTTTACTGGGCTCTACATTTGAAGGCTCTTATATCTTTCATATACACATACAGCAAGAAGAGAACGTTCATGCCAGGAAATAAATAAAAAAGCTCAAGAAGTTATCTGTGGTATAGGAACTCCAGAATATAGATCTGAAGAAGGCCTTGAAAAATCGTGCTGTCCATTCTTTTACTGTAGGACAGATCAACTGTAATTGAACAGTTCCTGACATTTTTGTCTTACTTGTTCTTTAAAACCTCCCATGGAGAGCCCCCAGCTGTTCCAGGTAATTTATTCCCTCACTGCTAGAAAGTCTGTCCTGAAAGACTTAGTTTGCAGTGTGTAAAAGTACTGCTGATAAAACTTTCCTTATGAAGAAGTTATTTACTTGGGGTCTTCTCCAAGGATGTGGGAAATCCATATTCCCTTCTTAGTCAGAGAGGAGCGAGTAATGATTCTTTTGCCATCCGTAACAGTGCACTAAGCATTACACCAGCAGATATGATTTTGCTTTTTCTTGTTGCAGTGTTTCCAATTGGTGTGGAATAATTCACTTTATTGGGGCATAATACTGACATGTGACTCTATAGCTTTGAGGTTAAATTGATTTGCTGTGAAGACTTTTCTTTGTATTTGCTCTGATTAGTGTTTATGTATAACTTATTATGTTTTCTTGGCAAACCCAAGGGTGGAATCCTGCATCCTCAGCAGGTGCCCCACCATCAGTTCTGAAGAGAGTTAGATTCAGAGCCCTTCTCCCTGTTTTTCTCTCATCCCTTCACTACCATAATTATATTCAAATCTGCATAAGAATAACAGAATATAGTAAGATACCTAACTCAAATCTGTAGTGCATAGGGCACTAGTACAGGAGCTTTGTGTTCATTCCTCTTAAACTTTTTTAGGGGAATACTAGAACAAGCAGGATGCCGCATTCAGCTAAAGGGTTGATGGCACATAGCAGACAAAGTGTGTTCTGAGATCACCTAATTGAGGAGGTATGCCAGCAACATGCAGTCTGTGGATGCTGATAGTGCTCAGGCACTGACCTGATTGATATGCTTCAGACATGCATCTTTAGGAAACAACCAAATGCCAAGTAGCTACCTTGAGAAGATGGCTGTGGAGAGCTGACATGAAGAAGATAACGTGTATCCAGAGGTCTGAGGATCTCAACCAGTTTTAAGCTGAGTCATTTCAAGTCACAGTAATAAAATGTACAATGGCCTGTATTGGCTTAAACCAAGTGAATATTACATTGTCCGTGTAGTGGAAGCCTAGAGCAGATGCTCAGGGAGGAGTAAGAAAAGGGCAAGCATGTATAATGGGTGCTTTAGCCATTTTGCAAATCTAATCTTAATTTGTTTGGACTAGAAGCACAGAAAGCATTCAGTGCTAGGAAACTCAGCATTACCTTATTTTATAAACATTCAGCACAGTATTCACTGCAGCTAGCATGCTGATTGGGGATGTGCCCAATCTGCTGCTGGAAATCATGAAGACAGGGTTTGTTTGCAGTTTGATTGCTGGCAAAGAGCTTCATTACTTCATTGTACCACTGTTGTAAGACCAGCTTTCACAGCTTGAAAGTGTGTTCTTGAAATTAGAACTCTTAAACTGTTCCCATTGGTGAAAGGGATGATTTATTTTCTCCCCTAGGAAGTGTGAGGTAGTGATTCAGCTGGATATGGTTTAAGCTGAGGTCTTCCACTTATCAAAAGAGTGCTTTCACCCTACCCACTTACAGACAAGGCTGGGGAAAGGTGCTTGCTTCTGCTGTCAAAGCTTTGCAACTGTGCAGCTGAGATCAGCTGGTTCCCGGTGTCTGAGAGTGGGTATATAGGGCTGAGCTTGGCTAATCTGTTTAGCAAATGGTCACTTTCCTTGGAAAAAGACTTCTTCCCTCTCAGAACACTGCATGGTGTTGAACAGTCACTGGATAAAAGATGCTTCTCCCTTAAAAACTGTGTAGATAGATGCAATTAAAACTGTGAGATGCTCAGAAAATGCAGTAATGGAGAACATAAAAGTACCTAGATGGAGGTATCCATCTGGTAAAACAAAAATTGAATTGCTCTATGACAATAGTAGCAGTGCTTGAAGCTACAGGCTTGTGCCCAGCTCCAGAGGCTCATTATAAGACATAAATTTAGCCTTGTTTTAACCTCTGTTCTTGTTAGCTTGATGTCCACTGCTACTTATTTCTGGTCAGCAGTATTTTGACCTTTATTCTGGAGGAAAATGGAGGTAAAGGAGAAGAACAGTTGGCTGTCAGTCTCACTTATAAATCTGACAGGTGAAGGTTTGCTTGTCCCTGTACCGTGGCATGGAAAGACTGTGTTCTTCTAGGGCATATGGTGCAGATACTTTCAGCTTATTGAACGAGAATCATTTGCAATTTCTCTGCAAGTTTGATCATTGCACACTGATTTCATATGCACAATCTACATTCAGCTCAGTGTGATATCATCGCTTCAAACAGTCTACAAAGATTCCAGCTCCCCACTTAATTCCTCTTGTTCCATGCATTTCTTATGTTTCATAGCTTGTTTTGCAGAGACAGTCAAATGCAGCATGCAAAATGAATCCTCCTATTTTTGCTTGCTTTCAGGAATGCCTGCTATGCTTATACTCAGCTTTTATAAACATCATAATTACTTCTCTGTCCTTTAAGTCAGCTCGTTAAAAGTTCCAGCAGTAAAGTCCTTACTTAAAAATCTTCTCCACGGTGCAATTATCAAACCATTAATCTGTTTCACACTAGCAGCTTGTCTAAAACACTTGAAGGTACAAGACCCTTCTATATATGCATATAAAAAATCAGTCTCTTTGGATTTTGGTTTGTTTTCTTTCCTCGTTAACTGGGTGCATCTTGAATTAAGCTGCATCCAGTTAACAAAGCTATAAATGATATGGCTTGGTTTACTCCCGAGAGCCAAATCTGATTCCATTTAAGTGATATTTAATATGCAAAAGTCATTAGGTATGATCAACAATAATGTTTCATTAAAAGGGTTCAAAACATTCAATTTTATGTGAGTTTTTTCTCTAGATTTAGTTTCTACAGCATACATTTATCTGATCAAATGCAATTTATTTCTGTGGGTGGATTTTGTACCATAACCAATTCTGTTTGGCACTGAGTTCTCCTTCAAGAAGACAGAAGTCTTTTTATAGGGTATGGTAGTGGTGACATCTTGGTTCATACATTGCTGCTTTATGTCACTTTTGCGCCCAAGAATATGTAACACCCATAACTAGATGACTGTTAAAACAATGCTGGACCTTGACTTCATGGGGATATTTTTAGAAAATAATTTGGCAATTTTATTTTCTGTGCATTAATAGGAAGGTATGCTTCATTTGCAGAGATTATTTTATACACTTGCCTTTTCAAGTGGTTTTATAATGTTTAAAAATGGGTAACTGCAAAGTCACTGTGTTACTAAAATGTTATTTATAAGTAGCTACAGCTAAATGTCTTGCCCACACTGGATATCCATGCTGAGTCTCTATTTATAAATTTGTTATTTGTTCTGTAGCTTGTCAATAGCATGAGTGCCAGCACGTCTGTTAAATGTCATATTAGACTTGCTTCTGAGTGTGTTCTAATGTGGTCAGTTAGTATTTTCATTTCAAACCAAGAAGTTATATGGATGCAGAACAATGTCATCTTGTGGGATAGAAATGCTCCAAAGCATGGGATTATCTCCTCTTTATATCAAACTTCTATAGAAGGAGAGTTTTTTGATGAGGAACTGATGCTGAGAGTATAGCTACATGCATGTTGGGCATTGGCACAGGCTGCCCAATGATGTGATGGAGTCACTGTCCCTGGAAGTGTTCAAGAAATGTGGAGATGTGGCATTGAAAGACATGGTTTAGTGGGCATGGTGGGAAAGAGTTGACAGTTGGACTAAATGATATTAGTTGTCTTTTCAGTTCTTTTTTTTCCTGGTTTATCAATGATGGGCAGCTCAGCACCACCACGATGTTCTCTCACTCCCTCTCCTTGATGGGATAGGGGAAGAAAATACGATGAAGAAAAGGCTCCTGGGTTGAGATAAACATGGAAAAATCGCATACCAGTTACTGTCACAGGACAAACAGACTCAACATAAGGGAGATTAATGCAATATATTGCCGAGTACTAACAGAATAGAGCAGTGAGAATTAAAAGCAGACTAAAAACGCTTTTCCCCAACCCACCCTCTTCTACCTCTCTAATTTGATATAAAACAGCTTTTGGGCTCTGCTCACAGAGGGCATCCCTGCAGCCCTCCACTACCAAAATCATCCACATAAGCCCAATGTAGTATGTTGTGTCATTCCCTAGAGAGAAAAATTCTGTCCCCTGTTGTTTGTCCCTGAGACTGACATCCTTCTCCTTTTGCCATCAACTTGTGCTTGAAAAGTTAGACATGATCATAAACAAAGCCTTTCTTTTGTTGCCCTTGCTTATTATTTTAACACCACTGAAACATTAGTTTGCCTTGCATGAGATTTTAGAAGACTCAGTGGTCTGATAGGTCCTTTCTGACAGGGAAGTTTTATTCAGTTTGACAATTGTTTCCTACTGGAATTAGTGGGAGGGAGAGCAGAACCGGGATCTTGGCATCAAGCACACTAAGCTAGATGAGCAGTGACGAAAGAACCACATCCACCATAACGTTTATCTTTTTCTCACTTGTTTATAATATGCCTATCAAACAACCTCTATACAGTTTTCTGATCTGGGATTTGTGGTTACATCTGCAAAGGGCTGGGAGAAGGCCAGAACATCTGCTAGGGACTAGAAGCACTAATTTTCCCCAGTGAAAATATGGCTCAATATTAACCACTTTTAATTAAGCAGTGAGTCTCCAGTGTGATAAGTACTGAGGTCAGGCTATCGAGTAAATTCCACTTTGGGTATCAAGGTAAAAAATGGTAGATACCATAGCTTATATATGAAAGTATTATCTAGTATAAAGCACTCATAATTTTGCCATATTCATCTTCTTTTTCAAGATGGGTTATGTTGTAATGAGGCCTGTTGTTGTACTAGAGTAATATTCTGAAAAAACTACTTAGTTAAAAATATTGGAATATCCCAGCAGGATTCTACCATAAGCTAGCAGCTCTTCCAATGTATATGTGATATAATTCAATGTTTTTAGTAAGATTCTGGGAAGTTGTATTTTTACCACTTGCGAAAACAAATACATCAACTCTTAAAAATGTAGTTCTTTGCCCTGTAAAATTGTTAAGAGTTCTGTAAAATTGATATTCAGGGATGACTCTACACTAGTTAAGTTTCTCTCTAAAAATATTTCAGAGCAATTTGTCTTACTTACACGTTTATTAATTCTGATCATTCACCAATCTGAGCTGCTAAGCCAGAGAATTCACTGCCCTCCATGTGCAAAGGACATGGGTCTCTATAGAGAGGTTTAAGAGACCGTTATATATTTCTGCTGTCTACCAATACTTCTTTATTAAAATGTTTCTTCAATAATTCCCAAGAATAAAGAAAAATATTACCCCAAGACTTCTGAATCATATAAAGATCACCCTGAGAGTGATTTCTTGGATAGGTTCATATATCTCTGCTTGGTAAGGTAAATATATATGTAAGAGAAAATATCCTTCCTGCTTTGTTTAGATTTTTATAAACTGGGACAGGTACTTGCAGGTTTTCACAAACAATAAATACAATCCCAAAGGCAACAAACTAGGAAATGAAAGCAAAACTGTCAACTCAAAAATTTCATTTTTTCTTCATACTTTATGTGTATAATGCAGTTACAAGTGACATGACAAAGAACCACAAGACTTTGTGCATTTTCAGCTTGTACATTTTATTTATTTGACCATTTAACAACCGAGCTGTTACAGGTTATGGTGAAAAGCGCCCCCAGTTTAGAGGACAGAAACAAGAGGCTACTGCTTATTTTCTATCATAGGATTTAGGTGGATCGTGAATAAAGCTTTTTTGTAGATCTTTCTGTTCTGAGAAGACATGGGTTTCACTCTTAGCCATTCTCCTCCTTCCTAAAAAGAGCCTTTAGGAGCATGTTTCTTTCTCCTATGCAGTCCATATACTCAGCCAAACAGCCTTGAATGGAGATCACCACTTCAGCTTATTTATGTAACAGTGTTTTTCTTGCTGTTGGAAGCCTCTGTTGACTTCCACATTTCCATATAAAAACCACTCTATTTGTCTTACTTCAAGGGCATGCCATTGCCTGTATCAATTCTACATGTCTTGTATCTTCTTTTTGTTATTTACCTCCACCCCTTTTCCTTATCTTTTCATGTCTTTTTCAATAAGAAACTATCCTGGAACATCACGGAACTTTTATGAAACTGAGGAATATCTCCATAGCACAGGAACTCTTCAGAAAGAGCTGCAAGACTGTATAATTTCATTGTTCGTACTGTTTTTGTCCCATAGGATAAGTGGTTGCTGCCATAACAATCATGACTTTTTTTTTGACATTCTCCTTCTTCTGATCAGAAGGAGAAGGTTTGCTTGTGCTTCTTCAACTTCTGTCATCTTATAGTGAAATGAGTAATTTGGTGCTGTGTACTAGCATAAAGGAATGGCACTGTGGCTGAAATATCTGCAGCCTCACCCATGTGTGAGGGGCTGATTCCCAGACCCCAGAAAACTGGTTTTACAGCTGAGTTGTGAATATAAATTCTGAATATCCTAATATCAGTTTTGATAAAGCTCATCCTTTCATCAACCTGCATAGATCTATATAATTATGTTGACAAAAAAAAAAAAAAAAAAAAAAAAAAGATGAACTCCCTAGCACTCTAACACTTCTGTGTGAATGATTTCAGCAGTCCAGCCTCTGCTCGGCTGATAATATCTTCCTGCTTTTTGGTCAGTTCAGCCTTTATACTGTGTCATAGAATCACAGAATCATCTGAGTTGGAAGAGACCTTTAGAGGTCATCTGGTCCAACTGCCCTGCAATTAACAGGGACACCTACAGCTTGATCAAGGTGCTCAGAGCACCATCCAGCCTCAACTTGAGCATCTCCAAGGATGGGGATCCACCACTTCAACGAAGGATATTTATTATCCTGCTAGTGTTCAGACCATTGTTGCAGCTGCATAAAGTTTATTTGCTGAAAAGAAAAACCAAACTTATGAAGGTTTTCCAGGTTCTCCAAGTTCTCCAGCCCTTTTCACAAGTGTAGAGGAGCCTACATGAATTTCTGAAACACTGTGCCATGTGACTGCACTTTTATTTTTTGCTTGTAGCTCAGCACTTTCAGATAGTCATCTGCCTTAAAACATTCTGAGACAACAGCTGTACAAGCTAAAAAAGATTAAATCAGGAGCAACACCTACAGTGGATCTGAAATCCCTCTTCTTGAGTAGGGCTTTTGAAACTCTGTAGAAACAGCAGTGGCCACCATTAATTATTATTGTTTTGATGAGCTACTAAAATAAGTTTGCTCTGTGTTATACAATTTGCTAATTCCAAGGAGAAGGACTGAAAGGACCTGCTGAGTGCTTTCAGGTCATCCCTTACATCAGACTGGTGTCTTCTCACACATTTTGTGGTGTCGTGGTACTTTGTAGAAAAACAGAGGTAACAAAACAGCTTTGTCTCTTCCTAAGGAGTAGGAAGATTCGTGAAATATATATGCCTCCACTCCTCCACTTATGTAATCAGTATTTTTTTTTTTTTTTTTTTTTTTTTTTGAGATATCCTGTACTTTTTTGACAGTAAATGCTCCCGGGGCACCCAGTTGTATTTTTGCTAGGTCAGCAGAAAACTTGTAAATGTCTCTTTCAGTATGAAGGATGCTGAGTGTGCTGTTGCTTGAAACAGCCAATTTTCTGCAGTTACATTTGTACTTCTTAATTCTGTTTCTTAACTCAGTATCTCTTTATTCCTTAGTTGGCTTCCTTGCTTTCATTCTCACTTAGACAATGTGCCTGATGCACGTCTGTGCTCACACTGAATATTTCTGATACTTTTGAGAATTAGAATTCATATATTGCTCTTCAGACTCAGTGTATGGTGACCCCTGGACCAGGATCAAAAACTCCTTGTATTGATGCTCTGTTCTGTGACAGCCATCACAGGAAGGGGAGGGCTGATTGACACCCTTGCTATGTGCTGAGCAGAAAGGAGGGCTGAAGCTTAGTGTTCAAACTGCAGTGAACTTGGAAAAACAAGAGACTTCAATCCCAGCTTAATGGTGTTTTGTTGCAGCCCAGCCAAACAGTGGTGAAGGCTTGCATTGTCTTTATGAATTGTGACCAGATTGCTGGTCACAAATATATGAAGGAAAGTTCCTAGTTCACCACACCACAAGAAAACAGACAGTGTGATGTTTCCAAACTGTGGAATGACATCACGGATTGCAGCTATTTGTCTTAATAGTGGAAAATATGTTTTTACCAGTAGCTTTGAAGAGTGCGATACTAGAACTGAATGTGACTCCTTGGAGCACCTCTTATGAACCCTGTTTTACTCAGTGCTGCACAAGCAGCTATCAAGAAGTAGGCTTTGCCTAACTTCAGCTTTGGTTACAAGCTAGTGAAATGCAAAGCTGGCCTTGTGCTAGCAACACAATAGTTACAAAGAATAGTATGTATATACAAAGAATAGCAGAGTTGTGTGCTGTTGGCACTAACAACCATCAGTGTTTCTCCAAGGCTTCAGAATACAACCAGAGCCAGAATTGGAGCCTCTGCTAATGAGAACTGGGGTTGCAGAGGTGCGGTTCCTGCTATTATCTCTGTGTTCCTTCAGAAGGGCCTCATACTGCTTCCCTGCATGATCCCTACTATTTTCTTTTCTCAAAAAAAGGTCTTTTTGTTCCTCAGAATTTAAGTAGAATATAAAGATGATTGAGGATATTTCAAGCAAACGTTCATCAGCACTGAAAATGTTTTCAAACAAACTTTTCATCCAGCATTCCTCTAACCCATATCACAGAATCACAGAATGGCCTGGGTTGGAAGGGACCTCAAGGATCATGAATCTCCAACCCCCCTGCCAGGCAGGGTCACCAACCTCCACATTTACTAGACCAGGTTGCCCAGGGTCTCATCCAACCTGGCCTTGAACACCTCCAGGGACGGGGCATCCACAACCTCTCTGGGCAGCCCATTCCAGCACCTCACCACTCTCCTGGTAAAGAACTTCCCCCTAACATCCCACCTAAATCTTCCCTCTTTCAACTTAAAACCGTTCCCCCTTGTCCTGCTGCTATCTACCCTTTCAAAGAGTTTACTCTCTTCCTGTTTATAGGCTCCCTTCAGGTACTGAAAGGCTACAATGAGGTCACCCCGCAGCCTTCTCTTCTCCAGGCTGAATAAGCCCAGCTCCCTCAGCCTGTCCTCGTAGGGGAGGTGCTCCAGCCTCCTGATCATCTTTGTGACCCTCCTCTGGACCCTCTCCGACAGCTCTCTGTCTTTCTTGTACTGGGGGTTCCATACCTGGACACAGTACTCCATATGGGGCCTCACAAGAGCAGAGTAGGGAGGGACAATCAGCTCCCGGTCCCTGCTGGTTGCATCTCTCATGATGTGGATACCATTTGCTTTCTGAGCTGCAAGAGCACACTGCTGGCTTATGTCAAGTTTGTCATCCATCAGGACCCCCAGGTCCTTCTCTGCAGAGCTGCTCTCAAGGACTGCTCCTTCCAGTCTGTATAGATGCCTGGGGTTCCTCCAGCCCAAGTGCAAAACCCTGCACTTTGCCGTGTTGAACCTCGTTAGGTTCACCTGGGCCCACCTTTCAAGTCTGTCAAGGTCCCTCTGAATGGCATCCCTTCCTTCCTTCGTGTCAACCGCACCACTCAGCTTGGTGTCGTCAGCAAATTTGCTGAGGGAATGTACATATGTACACCTACACCTGAGTCAGTCAACTTGATGGCACACACAGCCCAGCAAGGAAGAGAAAGACACATCTAGGCTGCCTAGACACATTTCAAATGCATGCGTCTACACACAGCTTTAGTGTGAAGTGTTGCAGTGTCATATATAGTTCTTATGGGACTGAATTTGTTGTGTCATTTAGGCTCCCCTTCTACTAGTGTTATCTGGACCATGGTGTCAGTGTGTTGTGACAAGAGCACTGTTTCTCAATTAGAGAAAAATTAGCTTTCTCTGGCAACTGTGGAGAGTTTCTTGTCCCTGTAGAATCTCAAGGGAGACATGCAAGAACAACATAGATGATATATGGTAGTATATATTGCAGGAGCGTTAAACGGATTCAGAAACTTCCCCCTTGTCACCCTTGGCTCAGCCTGCTATGGGAGGTATTTGCTCCTGGTCTCATGATGCAGTTGCCAGTGTTGTTTATTTAGTGCAGTTACAGTTGCCCTTATACATCTACACTTCTACAGCCACAAGCTCACAGAAGCTGAGAACCCTTCATGGTCTATAACTTTGTGATAATCTTTCTCAGTGGCTAGCATAAGTAATTCTTGGAGTCCCCATATGAAAGCACAGGTTTATGCCATCTCTTCACTAGACAGTGATAGA